>NC_069509.1:20737779-20981865 GCF_027579735.1 Bombina bombina | reverse complement strand
AATAAAGTAATCAATATGCATTTATCTTTATCATATGCTAAATATATGATGCCGACTTCTTCTAAATGTAATTGCGTTGTATATTGTATTAAAGGTTCATTAGACACTCACATTATAAATCAAAACCTTTTATTTTGTCTCTAGTTAGATAGTCCATTGTTTAACAAATACACGTTTCATTTTGCTTCTGTTCTAAGAAAATGTAATTTTCAGACTCCTCGCAAAGCCTCTGAGTTTCATGTGAGTACCATCTCTAGCTTTCTCCTGTTTGTGTAAAGGGTCTTTTCATATGTTAATGATGGGGTATTGTCTTGTTTTACGGTTGTAATGGGGGTTCATCTATATTTTCAATAGAGCTAACCCGATTTTCTTTGAAAGTGTTTGAAGCTTTGTAATATTGATATCAGTATATGTTAATCTTGTTGTTTGTAGTAGTGTCTATTACATACAGTTCTGTTAAAAATATAGTATACTGTCCCTTTAATGCAAATGTTGATTTTTGTATCATGTATGAGTTCCACATTGTTTAATCTTCAAATATATTAAAGGTACACTGAAGGTAAATATTTTCTATTGTGATTCAAATAGAGCATGCAATGTTAATCAAATTTATAATTTACTACTCTTATGAATTATTCTTCATTCTCTTGATATCTTTATTGAAACAAAGAAATGCCTATAATTATTTTAAACAATAAAATAATTGTGGCCATCATTTCTTTATTGTTGGATGAATGTATCCATCAACCAGCAGGGACAAACAAAGTTGATAAACAAATATTGCCTGCCCTAAAAAGCAACATTCTTGCATTCAAAATCTAGCTATAGAATTCAAACATTTAAAGAATATGTGTAAGTTTTAAAGATATGTAATGTCATGCTCTATCTGAATCAGTCAATTAAATATTTAGGTTCAGTGTCCCTTTAATTGGATATCACTACATATACCAATCACCACTACTTGGATCCAACAATTAATGTACAAATGTTGATACATTATCTCTTGTCTAACCCAGTGGGAATGTAATTTCTTCAGGTTGCTATGTTTACACAGCTTGTCCTCAATGCCAAAATGTTTAAGGATAGGTGTGCCTACCACAGTATAATTGAAATATTTAAATTGCTAATGTAAGTACAATGTAAATCCTTTAACAAGATTTGATACACTCAAGCTGTATAAGTGGATCATCTAAAACCAATTAAAGGGGACAACATGTTTGAGTAAACTGTCCCTTTAATGATTTCTGTCTGTCTGAATAACCTAATTCATGTGTAAAGAATAAATTTAAACTAATTGATGTAAAGAATGATTTGTCTTTATGATGACAATGTATCTTTTCTATTTTTTTCGTCTGTTGTGTAATTATCCTCAATATTTAATGTATTCTTTATTTTAGGCTGTGACTCAGCATGGCTCATGCTAGAAGGTATAGCAAGAGTAGAGCAGGCCGTATTGAGAAACGCAGCTGTCCTGAGAGGGATGAACGACACCATGCAGGCCCAGCTCCGGGTTCAGGACTTGACTCTGCATGCAATTATGCGATTAAGTTCAAGGCCTGAATCTGGAGCTGGACATGCACAGGACGATGAAGAGGATGACCAGTAAGTGGAGGATCTGGAGATGCTCCAAGGTGGCAGATAAGAATCCTCCGTCCACATGTTGATTTTTTTGTTTTATTGTTGCCATTTGGCCTTTTTAAAAGTTTATTGTTGTGCCTGTTGCACTCTTTTACCTTGTCATATGTCTCCAATGGGGCTATGCTGGCCCTTGGCAACTCTCTTCATGGACTGTGATGCACTGTGTTACCTTGTCATATGTCTCCAATGGGGCTATGGTGGCCCTTGGCAACTCTCTTCATGGACTGTGATGCACTCTTTTACCTTGTCATATGTCTCCAATGGGGCTATGCTGGCCCTTGGCAACTCTCTTCATGGACTGTGATGCACTGTGTTACCTTGTCATATGTCTCCAATGGGGCTATGCTGGCCCTTGGCAACTCTCTTCATGGACTGTGATGCACTGTGTTACCTTGTCATATGTCTCCAATGGGGCTATGCTGGCCCTTGGCAACTCTCTTCATGGACTGTGATGCACTGTGTTACCTTGTCATATGTCTCCAATGGGGCTATGGTGGCCCTTGGCAACTCTCTTCATGGACTGTGATGCACTCTTTTACCTTGTCATATGTCTCCAATGGGGCTATGCTGGCCCTTGGCAACTCTCTTCATGGACTGTGATGCACTGTGTTACCTTGTCATATGTCTCCAATGGGGCTATGCTGGCCCTTGGCAACTCTCTTCATGGACTGTGATGCACTGTGTTACCTTGTCATATGTCTCCAATGGGGCTATGCTGGCCCTTGGCAACTCTATTCATGGACTGTGATGCACTGTGTTACCTTGTTATATGTCTCCAATGGGGCTATGCTGGCCCTTGGCAACTCTATTCATGGACTGTGATGCACTGTGTTACCTTGTCATATGTCTCCAATGGGGCTATGCTGGCCCTTGGCAACTCTATTCATGGACTGTGATGCACTCTTTTACCTTGTCATATGTCTCCAATGGGGCTATGCTGGCCCTTGGCAACTCTCTTCATGGACTGTGATGCACTGTGTTACCTGGTCATATGTCTCCAATGGGGCTATGCTGGCCCTTGGCAACTCTCTTCATGGACTGTGATGCACTCTTTTACCTTGTCATATGTCTCCAATGGGGCTATGCTGGCCCTTGGCAACTCTATTCATGGACTGTGATGCACTGTGTTACCTTGTCATATGTCTCCAATGGGGCTATGCTGGCCCTTGGCAACTCTATTCATGGACTGTGATGCACTGTGTTACCTTGTCATATGTCTCCAATGGGGCTATGCTGGCCCTTGGCAACTCTATTCATGGACTGTGATGCACTCTTTTACCTTGTGATATGTCTCCAATGGGGCTATGCTGGCCCTTTTTCAACTCTATTCATGGACTGTGATGCACTCTTTTACCTTGTCATATGTCTCCAATGGGGCTATGCTGGCCCTTGGCAACTCTATTCATGGACTGTGATGCACTCTTTTACCTTGTCATATGTCTCCAATGGGGCTATGCTGGCCCTTGGCAACTCTCTTCATGGACTGTGATGCACTGTGTTACCTTGTCATATGGCTCAAATATTCCTTATTTTTACAAGATTATTTATAAACGTTGCTGATGTTTTCTTACATACTAATAAAAGACATGTCATTGCACGAATCTTTGTCCTCATTCTTCATGTTATTTTTTGAAAGCTCTAGTTTATCTTGTTGATCCTTAAAGGGACCTACCAAAAATATATTTTATAATAAAATCATATATGTAAGACAATTGTAAATGACTTTAAGATTAACATCTCCAATGTAATCGTATTTTTTGTCTTTATATATTTTTCTCTTAGCTTTATCATTGCATGATTATGATTAGCATAGTAATTTTTTTATATATGTATATATAGATTGTTATTTGTGTATATATGTATATTTCAATTTTCAGATCCATGTGTGTATTTAGAAACTCTGCATGAATTGATGCACCTTTAACAAATGATCTGAGTATTGATACAATGATATAATCCCTGTAAAGTGTTCATTTTATTGAAATAGTATTGTCTATGTGTATCCTCTTTTTAAAAACAAAATCATGTCCCTTTAAGTGATGGTGAGCACAATTGTTAATGAATGTATTTCCATTTCTAAAGCGTTTTTGTCCTTTTTACATGAACAAGGACATATAATCTTATTAATAAACAATCTTATTGTAATGATGACAGCACATGTATTTCATTTTCAATTCTATCTTATTGTAAAAGTGTAACCAAATAAATCTCTGTGTGTAATGCAAATAATTTAGATGATGAATATTTGTTAACAAATATGTTAACAAAATACTTCTCCTCCCATATATGGCTATAGGTAGGCTGACCATATTTAAACTTGAATAAATGACACGTTTAATCAATCCATGTATAACTATTGTTATTCCAAAACAATCCAAACATATCTTAAAACATCAATGGCATATGTATTTCTCATGTGTATCTTTTACATGTTAAAGATATACAACATAGCTATAGTTCAAGGGACAGTCAAGTCCGAAAAGATGATTCATGATTTGGTGACATTCCTAGATAGCAATCTAGACACATACTAGTTCCTAAAATATAAATAAGTTTCTTAGTGATATGCCAAGATGTCACTGAGTCCTTGTATTGTCTGCGGTTTTTCAGCGATCTCGGATGCGCCATGTTGCTTAAGACGTCACCTGCCAGGCTGTCCAATGATTCCTTGTATTGACTGACGTTCTTACGTGATCAAGAATGTTCCTTTTATTGGATGGCGTTTTGACGCGATCAAGGATGCGTCTTATTTTTTGGGCGTTCTTACGTGATCAAGAATGTGCCTTTTATTGGATGGCGTTCTTACGTGATCAAGGAAGCGCCATGTTAAGACGTCACATGCAAGGGTAAAAAAACGTCTGTTTGGATTACGTAGTCCCGCAATATTTGTTTGTGCACGTTAAAAACGTTTGTGACTGCAGCCAATTTTAAAAACCTTGCGAATATGTATTATTTGCATCATGTTACATTGTTGACCCGTAGCTGATAAAGACCACCACATTCTCTTTTGCTGGATGTCTGGTTGAATAAACGAACGAAAGCAAAATGTTTTCATGCATATGATATTTCGAGGCAAGTGCAAATCTCTATAGTCGATGTTGTTTAATATGTTGGTCAACAATGTTCCTTTTTCAGAAAAATGACTGTTGTGTTTAATGTTAAAGATATCTAATTAATAAATATGCGCTATTGTGTTAGAATAAAGTAATCAATATGCATTTATCTTTATCATATGCTAAATATATGATGCCGACTTCTTCTAAATGTAATTTCGTTGTATATTGTATTAAAGGTTCATTAGACACTCACATTATAAATCAAAACCTTTTATTTTGTCTCTAGTTAGATAGTCCATTGTTTAACAAATACACGTTTCATTTTGCTTCTGTTCTAAGAAAATGTAAATTTCAGACTCCTCGCAAAGCCTCTGAGTTTCATGTGAGTACCATCTCCAGCTTTCTCCTGTTTGTGTAAAGGGTCTTTTCATATGTTAATGATGGGGTATTGTCTTGTTTTACGGTTGTAATGGGGGTTCATCTATATTTTCAATAGAGCTAACCCGATTTTCTTTGAAAGTGTTTGAAGCTTTGTAATATTGATATCAGTATATGTTAATCTTGTTGTTTATAGTAGTGTCTATTACATACAGTTCTGTTAAAAATATAGTATACTGTCCCTTTAATGCAAATGTTGATTTTTGTATCATGTATGAGTTCCACATTGTTTAATCTTCAAATATATTAAAGGTACACTGAAGGTAAATATTTTCTATTGTGATTCAAATAGAGCATGCAATGTTAATCAAATTTATAATTTACTACTCTTATGAATTATTCTTCATTCTCTTGATATCTTTATTGAAACAAAGAAATGCCTATAATTATTTTAAACAATAAAATAATTGTGGCCATCATTTCTTTATTGTTGGATGAATGTATCCATCAACCAGCAGGGACAAACAAAGTTGATAAACAAATATTGCCTGCCCTAAAAAGCAACATTCTTGCATTCAAAATCTAGCTATAGAATTCAAACATTTAAAGAATATGTGTAAGTTTTAAAGATATGTAATGTCATGCTCTATCTGAATCAGTCAATTAAATATTTAGGTTCAGTGTCCCTTTAATTGGATATCACTACATATACCAATCACCACTACTTGGATCCAACAATTAATGTACAAATGTTGATACATTATCTCTTGTCTAACCCAGTGGGAATGTAATTTCTTCAGGTTGCTATGTTTACACAGCTTGTCCTCAATGCCAAAATGTTTAAGGATAGGTGTGCCTACCACAGTATAATTGAAATATTTAAATTGCTAATGTAAGTACAATGTAAATCCTTTAACAAGATTTGATACACTCAAGCTGTATAAGTGGATCATCTAAAACCAATTAAAGGGGACAACATGTTTGAGTAAACTGTCCCTTTAATGATTTCTGTCTGTCTGAATAACCTAATTCATGTGTAAAGAATAAATTTAAACTAATTGATGTAAAGAATGATTTGTCTTTATGATGACAATGTATCTTTTCTATTTTTTTCGTCTGTTGTGTAATTATCCTCAATATTTAATGTATTCTTTATTTTAGGCTGTGACTCAGCATGGCTCATGCTAGAAGGTATAGCAAGAGTAGAGCAGGCCGTATTGAGAAACGCAGCTGTCCTGAGAGGGATGAACGACACCATGCAGGCCCAGCTCCGGGTTCAGGACTTGACTCTGCATGCAATTATGCGATTAAGTTCAAGGCCTGAATCTGGAGCTGGACATGCACAGGACGATGAAGAGGATGACCAGTAAGTGGAGGATCTGGAGATGCTCCAAGGTGGCAGATAAGAATCCTCCGTCCACATGTTGATTTTTTTGTTTTATTGTTGCCATTTGGCCTTTTTAAAAGTTTATTGTTGTGCCTGTTGCACTCTTTTACCTTGTCATATGTCTCCAATGGGGCTATGCTGGCCCTTGGCAACTCTCTTCATGGACTGTGATGCACTGTGTTACCTTGTCATATGTCTCCAATGGGGCTATGGTGGCCCTTGGCAACTCTCTTCATGGACTGTGATGCACTCTTTTACCTTGTCATATGTCTCCAATGGGGCTATGCTGGCCCTTGGCAACTCTCTTCATGGACTGTGATGCACTGTGTTACCTTGTCATATGTCTCCAATGGGGCTATGCTGGCCCTTGGCAACTCTCTTCATGGACTGTGATGCACTGTGTTACCTTGTCATATGTCTCCAATGGGGCTATGCTGGCCCTTGGCAACTCTCTTCATGGACTGTGATGCACTGTGCTACCTTGTCATATGTCTCCAATGGGGCTATGCTGGCCCTTGGCAACTCTCTTCATGGACTGTGATGCACTGTGTTACCTTGTCATATGTCTCCAATGGGGCTATGCTGGCCCTTGGCAACTCTCTTCATGGACTGTGATGCACTCTTTTACCTTGTCATATGTCTCCAATGGGGCTATGCTGGCCCTTGGCAACTCTATTCATGGACTGTGATGCACTGTGTTACCTTGTCATATGTCTCCAATGGGGCTATGCTGGCCCTTGGCAACTCTATTCATGGACTGTGATGCACTGTGTTACCTTGTCATATGTCTCCAATGGGGCTATGCTGGCCCTTGGCAACTCTATTCATGGACTGTGATGCACTCTTTTACCTTGTCATATGTCTCCAATGGGGCTATGCTGGCCCTTGGCAACTCTCTTCATGGACTGTGATGCACTGTGTTACCTGGTCATATGTCTCCAATGGGGCTATGCTGGCCCTTGGCAACTCTCTTCATGGACTGTGATGCACTCTTTTACCTTGTCATATGTCTCCAATGGGGCTATGCTGGCCCTTGGCAACTCTATTCATGGACTGTGATGCACTGTGTTACCTTGTCATATGTCTCCAATGGGGCTATGCTGGCCCTTGGCAACTCTATTCATGGACTGTGATGCACTGTGTTACCTTGTCATATGTCTCCAATGGGGCTATGCTGGCCCTTGGCAACTCTATTCATGGACTGTGATGCACTCTTTTACCTTGTCATATGTCTCCAATGGGGCTATGCTGGCCCTTGGCAACTCTATTCATGGACTGTGATGCACTCTTTTACCTTGTCATATGTCTCCAATGGGGCTATGCTGGCCCTTGGCAACTCTATTCATGGACTGTGATGCACTCTTTTACCTTGTCATATGTCTCCAATGGGGCTTTGCTTGCCCTTGGCAACTCTCTTCATGGACTGTGATGCACTGTGTTACCTTGTCATATGGCTCAAATATTCCTTATTTTTACAAGATTATTTATAAACGTTGCTGATGTTTTCTTACATACTAATAAAAGACATGTCATTGCACGAATCTTTGTCCTCATTCTTCATGTTATTTTTTGAAAGCTCTAGTTTATCTTGTTGATCCTAATAAAATCATATATGTAAGACAATTGTAAATGACTTTAAGATTAACATCTCCAATGTAATCGTATTATTTGTCTTTATATATTTTTCTCTTAGCTTTATCATTGCATGATTATGATTAGCATAGTAATTTTTTTATATATGTATATATAGATTGTTATTTGTGTATATATGTATATTTCAATTTTCAGATCCATGTGTGTATTTAGAAACTCTGCATGAATTGATGCACCTTTAACAAATGATCTGAGTATTGATACAATGATATAATCCCTGTAAAGTGTTCATTTTATTGAAATAGTATTGTCTATGTGTATCCTCTTTTTAAAAACAAAATCATGTCCCTTTAAGTGATGGTGAGCACAATTGTTAATGAATGTATTTCCATTTCTAAAGCGTTTTTGTCCTTTTTACATGAACAAGGACATATAATCTTATTAATAAACAATCTTATTGTAATGATGACAGCACATGTATTTCATTTTCAATTCTATCTTATTGTAAAAGTGTAACCAAATAAATCTCTGTGTGTAATGCAAATAATTTAGATGATGAATATTTGTTAACAAATATGTTAACAAAATACTTCTCCTCCCATATATGGCTATAGGTAGGCTAACCATATTTAAACTTGAATAAATGACACGTTTAATCAATCCATGTATAACTATTGTTATTCCAAAACAATCCAAACATATCTTAAGACATCAATGGCATATGTATTTCTCATGTGTATCTTTTAAATGTTAAAGATATACACCATAGCTATAGTTCAAGGGACAGTCAAGTCCGAAAAGATGATTCATGATTTGGTGACATTCCTAGATAGCAATCTAGACACATACTAGTTCCTAAAATATAAATACGTTTCTTAGTGATATGCCAAGATGTCACTGAGTCCTTGTATTGTCTGCGGTTTTTCAGCGATCTCGGATGCGCCATGTTGCTTAAGACGTCACCTGCCAGGCTGTCCAATGATTCCTTGTATTGACTGACGTTCTTACGTGATCAAGAATGTTCCTTTTATTGGATGGCGTTTTGACGCGATCAAGGATGCGCCTTATTTTTTGGGCGTTCTTACGTGATCAAGAATGTGCCTTTTATTGGATGGCGTTCTTACGTGATCAAGAATGTTCCTTTTATTGTATGGCGTTTTGACGCGATCAAGGATGCGCCTTATTTTTTGGGCGTTCTTACGTGATCAAGAATGTGCCTTTTATTGGATGGCGTTCTTACGTGATCAAGGAAGCGCCATGTTAAGACGTCACATGCAAAGGTAAAAAAACGTCTGATTGGATTACGTAGTCCCGCAATATTTGTTTGTGCACGTTAAAAACGTTTGTGACTGCAGCCAATTTTAAAAACCTTGCGAATATGTATTATTTGCATCATGTTACTTTGTTGACCCGTAGCTGATAAAGACCACCACATTCTCTTTTGCTGGATGTCTGGTTGAATAAACGAACGAAAGCAAAATGTTTTCATGCATATGATATTTCGAGGCAAGTGCAAATCTCTATAGTCGATGTTGTTTAATATGTTGGTCAACAATGTTCCTTTTTCAGAAAAATGACTGTTGTGTTTAATGTTAAAGATATCTAATTAATAAATATGCGCTATTGTGTTAGAATAAAGTAATCAATATGCATTTATCTTTATCATATGCTAAATATATGATGCCGACTTCTTCTAAATGTAATTTCGTTGTATATTGTATTAAAGGTTCATTAGACACTCACATTATAAATCAAAACCTTTTATTTTGTCTCTAGTTAGATAGTCCATTGTTTAACAAATACACGTTTCATTTTGCTTCTGTTCTAAGAAAATGTAATTTTCAGACTCCTCGCAAAGCCTCTGAGTTTCATGTGAGTACCATCTCCAGCTTTCTCCTGTTTGTGTAAAGGGTCTTTTCATATGTTAATGATGGGGTATTGTCTTGTTTTACGGTTGTAATGGGGGTTCATCTATATTTTCAATAGAGCTAACCCGATTTTCTTTGAAAGTGTTTGAAGCTTTGTAATATTGATATCAGTATATGTTAATCTTGTTGTTTGTAGTAGTGTCTATTACATACAGTTCTGTTAAAAATATAGTATACTGTCCCTTTAATGCAAATGTTGATTTTTGTATCATGTATGAGTTCCACATTGTTTAATCTTCAAATATATTATTGTTAGCATATTTTCACCCCCCCCCCCACTCCTAAAAGGACTTTAAACCATATTCATTGTTCAAACAAATGTCTTTCCAATAAAAAATTAACACAATAATGTCTCTTTAAGAAAATAGACTTTATTTAACACGTCAATATAAATCTGATTTCAATATTTATTTTTTGAACAAGTACATGTAGATATACCAACAAGCTTCAAATATGTGTTAGCATATGTAATTTTGTTAAAGGGACAGTTTAGAAAACAAATAATGTTTTTCATTATTCTAAAAGTCAATTATGTAATATCAATGAAATCAAATGTTTCTCACCAATTAATCATTTGTCTGTGTTTATTTAAATTTGCTAGCTAAACCTATGAGGTTCGTGTGCTCATTTCTTCGAGCTTGAAGAGTGCATGTAATCATTATACAATTTGACCACTAGAGGGCATTTGGATAGCATTTGTATATGTAAAACCTTGTGCTCATACAGCATATTATTTACCATGTATTGATCATTAATATCTAAAATGTTGTTATGTCTGAACAACAAATAAGTGGTCATTTTTCATAGTCATAGATACAAGGTTAAGCACATAAGTCACACATATTTCTCCATGTTTTGTTGTTTCCAACTTGATAATGCGTAATACAGTGTTTTCTTTGTAATCAATAATTTTCTGACTGTCCCTTTAAGCTGTGTTATTGGCATTCAAACAGTAATATGCCATCATGGATAATTGTAATGGTAATTTTGTTTGCGATTCGGGAAACAGTTTGGACATCACATCACAGAAACCAATCAATATCATGAACAAGGGTAGGTATGTGATGATGTGGTTTTCACACACTTATAACCCACACTCTGCAAACAATCTGCCTCCATGGACCGGTCCCATAGAAGTAGATTATATACAGAGTGTGGTCCACAAGTGTATGAAAACCACATCATCACATACCTATCCATTACACATTAAATAAAAAAAACATTAAAGATGAAAACAAATACTTACTTCCTCTTCCTTCCCCTCTTCCCACGGGGCTGAGGCTCTGGGAGGGGCAACTGCTGACTCCGAAGAGTTCTCCTTGGAGATGTTGTGGGAAGAGTGGAAGGAAGAGTACTGGGACGACCAAGGTGAGGAGGAGAACATGGCTTAGGAGGAGAAGATGGCTGAGGAGGAGAAGATGGCTGAGGAGGAGAAGATGGCTGAAGAGGAGGAGATGGCTGAAGAGGAGGAGATGGCCCGGCAGGAGTAGATGGCCCAGCAGGAGTAGATGGCCCGGCAGGAGTAGATGGGCCGGCAGGAGTAGATGGGCCGGCAGGAGTAGATGGGCCAGCAGGAGGAGGCCCAGCAGCAAGAGGCCCAGCAGCAAGAGGCCCAGCAGCAAGAGGCGGACCAGGAGGTAGACCAGCATGCGCCTCCCGGAAAAAATTGAACATCTCTTGGTGCAGATTAATGATTCGGTTTTGGCCTTGTTCGATTCTATTCAGTATGTTTATTATTTGGTTTTGGCCTTCAATTATTTGATTTTGTCCATCAAGAATTCGAGTTCGGCCTTCGATATTTTGTATCCGGGAGTTACGCATCTGGTCTATGTAGTCCAGTAGAACCTGCACCTCCGCTATTTCCTCTTGTTGTGCTTGGCGGGGTACCCGTGCACGGCGGGGTGCCCGTGCACGGCGGGGTGCGGGTCCTTGAGGGTCCTCTGGTTCCGCGGGCTCCTCCTCTGCTTCCGGGGCCTCTTCATCAGCTTCCGTGCGCTGTTCGTCACGGGGGGCCTCTTCCCTCCGAAGTGGAAATTCCTCCCCACCACTCTCATCCCGGGGAGATGGATGAGGCTGTGTTTCTTGTGCTGCCTCCTCCCCAGACTCTGTATATTTAAAAAGAAAATTAAAAATGTATATATTAGCATATTTGCAAATCAAGCTTTAAATGACTTAGCTTACGATACAATTACAAATGCAGAATCATTAATCCACTTTGAAATCTAACAAACAATCAATACGATTTCCGCTTTTTCTAAACCGTGTTTGTGATATCTGTGGTCAATCTGAATGTTTTTGCGTTTGTTTTCAGTCTGTTTAAATGCACACCTAACCTATAGCCTAGATACTGATGTAACCGCAAAGTAATTGAATGCGTGTAAACAACGTTATAGCATTAATCTGATCCTTAAAGGGACATGAAACCCAATGTTTTATCTTTCATGATTTAGAAGCATACATTTATTATCAACTTTCGAATGTACTTTTCTTATCTAATTAGCTTCATTCTCTGGATATTCTTTGCTGAAAAGCATATCTAAATATGCTTATAAGATGCTGATTGTTAGCTGAATATAGCTGCCTCCTGTGATTGTTTCACCGTGTGCATGGCTATTTCTTCATTAAAATATATCTCAAGAATGATTCACATTAGGTAATATAAGTACATTTGAATGTTTAGTCAAATTGTATTCGCTACCTCAATCATGAAAGTAAAGGTTTGTGTATAGTGTCCCTTGAAATACATTTGTATGTGAATTTATTGTTCAATGAGCTTACCGTCAGATGAGAGTGGCAGGTTCCCGGTATCAATTCCTCCGATACCGACTACTTCCACCTCGGAGATGCTGGGCCGCAACATTTCCTCCCATCGGCAGTACTCTATTTCCAGGGCAGGTCCGCCACCGGTTCCTGCGGCATGTCGGGCCTCCAGGCTTAACTTTTTCTTGAGATCCATTTTACAGTCCCGGTAGCGATGTTTTTTTGTTTTTTTTTATAAATATTTTTATTAGATTTTTCAGATGAGATAAACAAATACAACATTAGTACGACCAAAGCGTACTATTTCAGTAACATGACAAAAAGAATGGATACATAAGGAGACACAGTATATGCATAAATGGATTAAATAAACATATGTAACCTCTATATCCAAAGTAAGGGTATTACAGAATTGTTCACTTAAGTCAGAAGTAACTGAAAAGAAGAAAAGAAGAGAAAAAAGAAAAGAGAAAAAGAAAAAAAAAAAAAAAGGGGGGGAAGGGGGGGGGTCATTCATGGGAGAGGGGAGGGGGAGGGGAGAGGGTAGGGTCTAAGACCAAGGAAATAAACCTGTAATGGACACTAATTAAAACTAGATAGGTGTGGGATGTCGTACCGACATTGCTGAGTAAAGGTATAATAGACTAAGTCTCAAATCTAGGGAGCCAGGTCGTGTCAAATCTATCTTTCCATTTTGCCCAAATCAGTTCAAAAAAATCGACTTTACCCTTGGAGTAGTAGATAGGTTTTTCCATGGTGTAGATATAGGCCATGGTTTGGGTGATGTCAGACCAAGATGGGGGGCTAGTTCTTTTCCAAGCCTTGGCTATATTGAGTTTGATAGCCGAAAAGAAATAGATGCTTAATGAAGCATAGTGTCTAGGGAGTTTGCAGATACCTATAAGGAGTAAGGCGACCTCCGGTGTATTGGGGAGGGAGATACCCATAGAAACAAGAGTTGAGAAACACTTATTCCAAATGGGCCTCATTTTGGTGCAAGTCCACCAAATGTGTGCCATGTCTCCTATCCCACCGCAACCTCTCCAGCAGATAGGAGATGCCCCAGGGAAAATTGTAGCTAATCTAGCAGGCACCAGGTACCATTGTGTGAGTAATTTAATGTAGTTCTCATGCATAGTGACACAGTGGAGGGTTTTATTTGTGAGGAGTAATGTACGGTGCCATTCTTTGGTGGGGGCAATAAACTCGAGTTTCTGTTCCCATTTAGTGATATGTGTAGCTTTGTCTGTAGGGGATGCGCCCTCCATGATGGAGTAATGGAGAGATAGTGGCTTACCTAGCCTCAATCCCTGTTGCCATCTGGCTTCCCAGATGGTTGGTGGTCTAGAGAGAGATGGTTTAAAGCCCCAACTAGTCAGAAAGCTGAGGACTCTTACATATTCGAATCGCATATAAAGTGGGGGAGGTGATGAGCTGCCAATTTGGGTAAAGGGTATAAACGAATCGTGAGAAGATGAGGACCAAAGGTCAGCTACTCTCGAGACACCCAGTCTCAGCCACGTCGAGGGGTGGGAGTCAGGAAGGCCAGATAAGAGGCCAGTCAATGAAGTGATAGGGGATGGGTGGGGGGCCACCTGGGAGTAATGTCTCAGAAGTTCCCAAGAGGCTAGGCATTCTCGGATTATCTGATTTTCTATATCTAAGGTTCTTCGGCAGTGTGGAGGGGTCCAAATCAGATCCCTCAGGGTGAGGTCGAAGGGTAGGGAGGCCTGTTCAATTGACCTCCATCTACTATCAGAGTCCTTTACGCCCCATTGGGTAATGTGCGTGAGCATGGCGGCCTCATAGTATCTGAATATAGATGGGGAGGCCACTCCCCCATGTATTCTAGGATACTGCAGAAGCCTATGGGCTACTCGTGGAGGCTTATTTTGCCATATATATTTGCTACAGGCGCCCTGAAACTGAGTGAGTAGGGCTCTAGGTACTCTGATAGGGAGGCAACGCATAATATATGTTAGTTTTGGAAGATAGCTCATTTTAAGAGCTGTTGTCAGACCCAGCCAAGAGATGGAGCAGAAATTCCATTGACTGGTTAGAGTATGTAATTCGGTTAAAAGGGGCTTATAGTTATTCAAGATAAGGTTGAGGATGGAGTTAGAGAGTTTGACTCCTAAGTGGGAGACATACGTATTATTGATAACAAAGTTGTATTTGTCTCGTAGTGAATTAGTGACAGAGTCCGGGAAACCCTGTGTGTAGAGTTCGGTTTTGGATTGATTTAGCCTATAAAAGGATAGGCTACTGAATGTATCTAGTGTGGATAGGAGTTTAGGTATCTCACTGAGGGGGTTTGCGGAAAATATGGTGGTGTCATCCGCGAACAGAGCCACTTTGTGGACCGTTCCATGCAGGATAACTCCAGATATCTCTTTGTCAGCTCTAATGGTAGCAGCGAGCGGTTCAATGGCCAGCGCAAACAGGATGGGTGATAAAGGGCAACCCTGTCGGGTGCCATTTGAGATAGGGAAGGGAGAGGAATGAAATCCCAGTCCCCTAACTGAGGCCGTAGGGGCCGAGTACAGGGCTTGTACTGCTTGGATGATGGAGGCCGGGAAGCGAAAGGTCTTTAGAACTTCCCACAGGAAGTCCCACCTGACCCGGTCAAATGCTTTCTCAGCATCGAGAGAGAGCACTGCAATTTGTTTGTTGAGTCTTTTGGCTTCTAAGAGAATATTAAGGAGCCTTCTCGTATTGTCAGGGCCTTCCCTTCCAGGTATGAAGCCAACCTGGTCCGGGTTAATAAGTGAGGGGAGGAGTCTTGCGAGCCTATTTGCTAAAATTTTTGCATATATTTTAACGTCGGTATTGATCAAAGATATGGGCCTATAGCTTGCGCAGAGTGTTGGGTCTTTGTTGGGCTTGAGGATTGTGGTAATGGAGGCCTCTAGGAACTCTTTTTGGAATTTTCCTTCATCTCTAGCTAAGTTATAGAATCTGGTCAGGATGGGGACAATCTCTCGGAGGTATGTTTTATAGAAGATTGCGGTAAAACCGTCCGGTCCAGGGGCTTTGAGAGACTTCAAATTTTTAATAACGAATTTAATCTCTTGGGGCGTGACCGGGCCATCTAAGCTATCAGCAGTAGCCTCATCTAGAGTAGGTAGTCTTAAGGAGCGCAGGAAGGGGCCTATAGCCTCTGATGGGGCTGGCTGGAATGAGGTATCATTTTGGATGTTATACAGTGTTGAGTAATACTTGTTGAACTGTTGGCCTATATGTGATGGGAGTTTGTAGGATTGAGCACCTTGTTTAATTTCGTGAATGCGAGAGTTGCTAGTGCGGTGTCTTAATTTATTCGCTAAGATTGTGTCAGCCTTATTACCCTTAGTGTAGAATAGCTGTTTCAATTTGAGCAAGTTATTTTGGGTTTTGGTATATTCCAACTTGCATATATGTCTCCTCACATTTCTAATCTCCTCCTTAATTTGTATGTTGTCTGCTTTATGACTTTGCGATTCAAGATCCCTAAGTTTACGGTGGGCTTGAGACAAGGAGAGGCCTGCCTGTTTCTTCAAGTGGGCTTGTTTTTGAATAAAGAAGCCTCTAGTGGTGGCCTTAAAGGCTCCCCACAGAGTATCTTCCCGAATTCCAGGTGTGTCATTGATTTGTAAGGTGAAGTTTATCTCTTTCCTAAGTTCCTCTCTAAAGGGGATGTCGGATAGAAGTGTGTGGGGTAGTTTCCAGTTGGGTCTGGGCCTGATGGTGTTCTGCGACTCTATGTCCATTAAAACCATGTCTTGGTTTGACCATGGACACGCACAGATCTTTGTGTGAAGTATAAGGTCTAAGGAGTCTGGGTGACAAAACATGTAATCCAGTCTAGAGTGTGTGGAGTGGGGTATAGAATAGTGAGTGTAGTCTCTGTCCAGAGGATGCAGAGATCTCCAAGCATCGAAAAAATTGAATTGGGACATAAGCTCACGGAATCTACGGCTAATGGACTCTGGGCAAGAGGAGCTCTTTTTAGGTAATTTTGTCTGTCTGTCAAGGCCGCCATCCCACACCATATTCAGGTCACCTGCCACTATTACCCTGCCTTGTCTAACTTGGTCCACTTTATGTAAGATTTTCTTCAGGTATCTGGGCTGGAGGGTGTTAGGCAGATATACAGATACTAAGGTGTAAGTGACATGGTCGAGGTTACATATCAGGATAAGGTATCTTGCTTGTGGATCTCTGAACTCATGAAGCGGTTCGAAGGCCACTCTTTTGTTAATGAGGATAGCAACGCCTCTGGCTTTCTTAGAGTAAAAGGCAGCTTTTACCACGGGATAATCCCGGAATGACGGGCCGGGAGAGGCATCCCCTAAGAGGTGCGTTTCCTGGAGAAAGGCTACGTCAGCCTTGTGGAATTTTAGTGTTCTAGTTAACAAGCTACGTTTACCAAAGGTGTTTAGACCTCTTACATTTAGTGTCAGAAACCTAAGGGGCGCCATTTGTGCACTTTGAACTCTTAAAAGTTAAGGTAGTTGGGGGGATCAGTAGGGGAGGTAAGGGGTATGGAAGAGAAGGTGAGGAAAGGGAGGCTGGTGGAAGTAGTCCACCTAAGTGGGACCCAAGCGTGGGTTCCAAAGTCTGGGGGGGGAGCTAAACCAAACCAACAGAATGGGCTAATAAACGTATAGCCCCACTCTCTAAAAGAGTACAGGGAGGCTAGGCATCCGTCCGGACCGCCACATCGTTCATGGTAATTTTCCATGTGGATGTTGGCTAGTTTCAATTCTGGCGGTCCAGCTAGAGGCCAGCCAACCCGCACTATTCTGAACAGGGAAACACAAACATTTGCATACAGATAATAAGTGTTAGCAAAAACCAATTAACATATGAACATGTGTCCAGTGGGATATCAGGTAGGTGAGGCTTTAGGCCTCGGAATGTGGTCAGGTGGATTAGGTTTTTGGCGTTTGGGTCTCTGCTCTCTAACAGACCAAGCTGGGGCTGAAACACGTAGCTTGGATTGGATAACTGTCTGAGGTTCAGCCGCAGGTTGTAGACCCCAGTTAGCCAGAAGAGTACTGCCCACCGAAGGAGAGGAAATAACATGAGCCTGGTTGTCCTTTTTCACTATTAGTTTAGTGGGGAATCCCCATCTATATTTGATGTTGGCCTTCCTGAGTTGTGTAGTGATAGGAGCATACAATTTGCGCTGTTATAGTGTATGCGATGAGAGATCAGGGAGGAGTTGAATATCTTTGAAGTCATCGGGTAGACTGGGTTTGTTATAAGATGCCTGCATCAAGCGGTCTTTGAATTTGAAGTAGTGAAAGCAGACCACCACATCTCATGGTCTGTCAGAAGACATTGACCTCGGCCTCAAAGCCCTGTGTGCTCGCTCCATATTGTGACTATCGCCCTCTAGGGGGCCAAGCAGAGCAGTGAAGAGGGTTATGAGAAATTCCTGTAAGTTCCCTGGCAGAACTGACTCGGGTATACCTCTAAATCGTATATTATTTCTTCTGGCTCTATCTTCCACATCTGCCAGCTTTAGTTCGAGTTGGGAGATCTGTTCTGCCAGGTTTTCAGCGTATGCAAGGATGTTGGAATTGTCTGTGGCTAGGTCATCATGTTGTCTTTCTAAGGTGTCAATCCTGTCACCCATCTCGCCGATGTCTTTCCTAAGTTCTGCTGAGCTCCTCTGAATCTCGGCTGTGATGGATTTGGTTTGGGCCGCTAGCATCTTTTGTAGTGTGCTCTCTGTAATGTAGTGGTTTAAGTGGGCTCCAGAGTGGGAGCTTGATTGGGAATCCTCGTCTTACGACTCTGGGTCGCTTACTTCCTTCCGCAGAGGAAGAGAGTCTTTATGAGGTTGAGAGAAATGGTCGAGCACCGTTTTCTTGATTGCTGCGGGAGTTCTAGGGTTTCTTTTAGATGCGTGAGGCATGGCTAGTACTTTTTTGGAGCAGTTATTGACTGGAATGATAGTCTACCTTGACCACTCCGGGACCCAAGAGAGAAGCCGCTAACACATAGGAACTAGCTAGTAGGAATTACAATAATCAAGGTTTAGTGCTTCAATACTGCAATGCATAAATGAGATAGAGAGCGGGGCTAGGTATAACCCATGGGAGGTATTAACACTTAAAACATGGTAGCTGCTGACTGAGCCAGCTGTTCAAAATAAGTCAGTTCAGTAGCCTTCTAGAGAAGATGAAGAGGGGGGAGGGCCCCAGGATCCCCCCACACACCTCGGGAAGTGGGATTCGACCAAAAGGAAGGGAAAAGGAGGTGGGACGTGACCAATCCAGACAAGCTGGATCGGAAAGGGGGAGGTGCGATAGGGGAGCCAGGAGAACCAGGCCGAATTCCCCGCCCCCCCTGTGCTAATGTATCTAAAGCAGTGAATATGAATCTAACCAGCTAATAACAATACAGTGGTAACACAACGTTTTATGCAAAGACAAATAAAGTCAAGTAGTTAAATTCCTAACCTGTAAATTGCAGATAGTAGGTTTACTGCTGTAGATGGGACCTGTAGATAAAAGCAATGGTTAGACAGATATTTAAATAAAATAACACTCCACTTTGGGCTGAAAGCCCAAAGGCACACAGGCTGACGCAGCAGCAGTAGTTTTACACAATAGTGGGATAGGCTGCTACAGTAAAATGAATTCTAAAGTCCCACTAAAGATATGCTGTATAAATGTATCTGCTGAAAGAAGGCAGCACCTCAGGGCAAATTAGATGGGGTACAAATTACAGGATGTGAGGTACATACAATACTTCTTTCAAGGTGTGTGTGAGTGAGACCTGCAAATACACAAAAATAAAATACAATACACTCCACTCTGCACCAGGGCAGCAGAGATACTTATGCTGACGCAGCAGCAGAGATTTGAGATTGACACCAAGAAATCTGAGACCCAAGGGATTATTAAAGGGGATGGTCAGTGTGTAAAGCAATCCCCAAGGGGTAAGAGAGCCACTTATAAGTCTCAGTCTGGGTTTTATCCTTGGGGGCCACACAGGGGGCAGATGAAGTCCAGAATAGGCAGTCCCTAGAATAGCAGTTTGGGCTTGGTGGGTATAAATAGGGGAAGGGCCCCTCAGCACTGACTTATGGTTAAGAGTGGAGTGGGGTAAAACAAATTGAGACCCAAGAGAAAATAAAAGAGCAGTACCTGATCACTTCACGTGCATGAGGGCCCTGCAGGTCTTAGCAGCTGATCAGCAATGGGGCAGTTACCGGAACCTATGCCTGGTAAGCACCAGTGACTGCAGGCCAAATGAGGCAGAATGTGCTAGTATGCAGGGCACAGAGATAGGGAGGGCATGCAGGCCCAAGATGGCAGTCGTTCTTGCCTTCCTTGCAGAGCTGCCGGTTTGAAAATCTGTACAAGCTGCTCACCGAGGTGTGTTAAGGCACAAGCACATTCCGGATCTCCTCCTCCTCTGCTAGTGATCTCCAACTTCGCGCTGCTAGGCTGCTCTCCAAGGCCTCTCAGGTAGCCCACGCTGGAATCCGCAAATGGGACAGAAACAGGAGGCAAGATGGCCACCGTTCGCGCCTCCACAGTTGCCGCCGGGTCGCGGAGGTTCCTGCCGCAAGCAGAGCAGGCCAGGAGGGAAGTCTTTGCAAGAGGGCTCACTTTCCCGTTAGATGTTGCCCCGGGGAGCCATAAAAGGGGGCCGACGGCCTTTCAACCCCAGATGAAGTCCAGAGAGTGGGCAGGTAATGAGCGCCCACGTTGTTTACGGTGAGAGTTTCACTTGAGACACTGCTCACACAGCCAGCACTCCGGAGCGGAGCCCCGACCCTCCGGAGGTGCTGGTCAAACAATCCCACATATAGGTTGGTCTCCTAGCTGCTGATACACACCCGGCTCTCTCCACCGCTCAGGTCTGCGTTGCTGCCAGGACAGGGGAATCCTGTGACCGATGGGGATCCACGGGGTATGGGGGGTACACAAACCCGGGTATTAGATAGTGTCTCTAACTGGGAACAATAAAGTCACTTTTAGTGTTTTTCATTTTTTTTTTTTTCTTTTTTTTTATCCTCAAAAAGCACTTTCTTGTGAGTTTATAATATTTTTAGCACGGAGCTCCACACCTATGCGTCCTCTCTGCTAGGTGGCTAGCTCCACCCCCCCCGGTAGCGATGTTTTATCGAATCCAGATCTCTGTTCCGGCCACCCACTGCATTGACTGCATTTCTTATCTCATTCCAGAGCCTCCTCTTGTCATTCGGGGTTGTCTTCTGGTGCTGCAGCCTCCTATGCCTGGCCATATAGGCCTCTACGAGGGCCTCCTTCTCCTCCATCGAAAACCTCGCCTCCCTAGTCGCCTTGGCCTTCCCCTGTGACAATGCCCTCTGTTTCCCGGACTGTGAAGCCCTACTCTGACCGCCACTGGGCCCAGCCACTTGGTCATCTTGAACCAAGTGGCTGGGTCCACCCACCGCTTCCACCCCCGCTTCCTGCCCCCCTTCCTGCTCCCCTTCCTGCCCTGTTCCTCTCCCACTCCCTCTCCTCCCCCCTCTACCTGTCCCCTGCCTGGCCTCCATCTGTTCCCTAAACTAAACCCCAAATAATCAAACAAAAAGTGAGTGTGATGAAATGAAAGGGGGTAAAAATAAAGAAGTAAAAAGACAAAAAAAAGTGCTTAAAGTGTGAGAGGGATGTAAAAAAAACAAAGAGGGTAAGGAGTATTTAAATAAACCAAAAGAATAAGAAGACTAAAAGGAGGATATGTAAACTAAATGTAACTAGGGGATGGGTATGGGATGGGTATGGGGTATGGGATGAGAGTAAATGGGATGAAAGGGAATGGGACTACAAGGAATGGGGTATGGAGTGTAGTATGAGGGGGTAGGGGGTATGGAGTGTTTGTAGTGTTATTGATAAGTGTATGTATGTATTGAATGTGTTTGCGTGTAAATGTGTTAAGTGTACAGAAAAATCACTCGCTCGCTAACTCACACTACTACTAATTCTCACTAACAAACACTCCCACTAACGCTCACTAACTACCACTAACTGACGCTCCCACTAACAACTCTCACTAACAACTCCCACTCCCACTAACTTACTCATGCTCCCACTAACAGACTCTCTCCCACTCCCACTAACTCACGATAACACTAACAACTGACTCTCTCACGCTAACACTAACTCACTCACTCACTCACAATAATGCACCAACTCTCTAATCTTAAACCTCCAATCTCCAAAGACCCACCAGCAACACAGTCAAAGAAGCTCTGCTTGTGTGGTGCTTATATACCCTGTGTAAATGTTTAATGATGTACGATTTGCGTTGTAAATTGTGTTCATGTGTGCTTTATTAGCAATTAGTATTAGTGCAATGTGTATTAGGTGTGTAAATTTGCGCATGCTCATTTTGAGTTATTATTTGTGGAATGTGTAGAATGCGATGATGTCATAGTGGTCGTTTTCTCTAACATTGTCCAATAGTATTCTTTTTAAATGTGAATTTGCGATGGTGTGTTATTAGTGAAGTGTTGTATATGTATGTTTGTCCTAATATATAGTGATATTGAATGCGATTCTTTTTCTAGTGTATGTATATATTTTTTATTCCTTGTTGTTATTTTGCGAATTTCCGCATCTTAAAGTATATGCGTATTCCCCGTATAAAATTTTATTTCAAATCCCCCCGCTTGTGAATGTGTAATGCTTGTGTGCTTTGTTGATTGATTGTTGTTGTGACATTTGCGGCGTGTTATTGTTGTGCATGATGTGGTATGCGTCATATGACTGAGCTGTGCGTATTCTCGCGAGATCGAGTGTTAGGTGAAAAAAGCAATTTTTTGGCTTTCCCATTGATATCTATGGGAGACTGTCTAACGCGGGCAGGATTACGCGTGTGACATACACGCGTTAGGAGCATCGTTAGATGATCTTATTTGTACTCTAAATACCGGAGTCAAACAATGCCGTGCGTTAGACATAAAACACGCGTGGCATTAGCAACCCATCTACCGCCGAACTCTAAATCTAGCCGATAGGATATTATTTAAAATACCAATTATCTTTGTACTTACTAGGTGCCTGATATGAAAGAAATAATTGTTAGAAATTTTAAACATTCATATATCTATTTGCAATATTTATCAATCTCAGCAAATATTTATCTAATATGAATATTATTTGTCTCTGCTTCTTAGGTCCCCATATATGAAAACCAGCATTTTACACATTGTTCTATGAGAAACAAAATTATACCAGCTATTTATATAAAAGAATTAAATTCAAAATAGCTACACTGTAAACATGTGTTTTTGCCTGGCCAAACTTCCATTGCCTAGAATTTGTGGATTCAAACACAATAGGGGCCCCATATCTTTGCATATATTTAGGCCATGTCTGATAAGTTTATCACTCATCTTGGTATACACATCTGAGGGGTTTCTGTGACTTAGATAATTAGACAGAAGTTTTCTCTTTGAAATAACTTATATGTTATCTTAATTAGGAGAAGCGTATCTTATGTCTGATCAAAGATTTACAGTATACAAACTGTAGATGGCCATCTCTTTTGAAGTGATTTGCCCTTCTTTGAAATGACAGTCTGAGATTAACTAGGCCAATTGTCTTTTCTAAGATTACTTTGAAAACAATTTCTTTTGATGATTGGGACACAGGCTTGAGCTGTATCCTGTGTACTCAAAAGAAGTGAGTGCTAAATTACACACAGTGACATTTGGAGTTTTACAAATAAAGTGAATTATTTTGTTTATACAACCATCTATATATATTAAATAATAATATGTATATATATATATTATTTAATAATATTCACAGATCGTCTGACATAATTCCCCCTTCCAATTTTAAATAGATGTAGGACACACGTATTTGAATTGGCTTAAAGTCAGCGGTACTTGGTGACAGTATTGACCGTACGCATCATAGACAGTCTTCTATGAGGAGAGTCCATTATTTTTGAGCTTTCATGTTCATCAGCTAGGCATCTTTAAACTACAGTATGGCGGATAGTTATCAACGTGTCAACTTTCCTGCCTTCGCCGGACCAATACGCCCACCTAAGCTCGCCTACCATCGCCGCCGCGGACCTGAAAAAATTTGCCTAAGTTATCAATAAATCTGTCAAAAAGCCGCGCACCAAGTACGGAGCGATGAGCAGCGGACTGTGAGAGTTATCACTCATCCGATCTCGCTGCTCTTCGGCTTTTTTACAGCTTTATTGCTAGCCTGTCACTAAGCACCCACACTAACTATACTGTTCTACCCCCTATACCGGCGCCCCCGGAGCCCCCCGCAACTCAATAAAGTTACTAACCCCTAAACCGCCGCTCCCATACCCCGCCGCAACTCTTATAAATGTATTAACCCCTAAACCGCTGCTCCAGGACACCGCCACAACCTAAATTATACCTAGTAACCCCTATCCTGCCCCCCCTATACCGCTGCCCTCTATAATAAAGTTATTAACCCCTATCCTGCTGATCCCGCACCTCGCCACAACTAAATAAATAGTTTAACCCCTAAACCGCCACTCCCGGACCCTGCCGCAACCTATATTAAATTTATTAACCCCTAATCTGCCCGCCCTACACCGTCGCCACCTATAATACATTTATTAACCCCTATCCTGCCTCCCACTACAACACCGCCACTGTAATACATTTATTAACCCCTAAACCTAAGTCTAACACTAACCCTAACACCCCCCCTAACTTAAATATTAATTAAAAAATCTAAATAATATTTCTATTATTAACTAAATTAATCCTATTTAAAACTAAATACTTACCTTTAAAATAAACCCTAATATAGCTACAATATAAATAATAATTATATTGTAGCTATCTTAGGATTTATTTTTATTTTATAGGTAACTAGTTATTAACTATTTAATAGCTACATAGCTAAAATAAAGAGAAATTTACACGTAAAATAAAAACTAACCTAAGTTACAATTACACCTAACACTACACTATACTTAAATAAATTATTCTTATTTAAAACTAAATACTTACCTATAAAATAAACCCTAATATAGCAACAATATAATTAATAATTACATTGTAGCTATTTTATGATTTATATTTATTTTACAGGTAACTTTGTATTTATTTTAGCTAGTTAGAATAGTTATTAAATAGTTATTAACTATTTAAAAACTACCTAGCTAAAATAAATACAAAATTACCTGTAAAATAAATCCTAACCTAAGTTACAATTAAACCTAAAACTACACTATCATTAAATTAATTAAATACAAATAACTACAATTAAATACAATTACATAAACTAACTAAAGTACAAAAAATAAAAAAAGCTAAGTTACAAAAAATAAAAAAATAGGTTAAAAACATTTAAAAATCTATTACAACAATTTTAAGCTAATTACACCTAATCTAAGACCCCTAATAAAATAACAAAGCCCCCCAAAATAAAAATATGCCCTACCCTATTCTACATTAAAAAAGTTCAAAGCTCTTTTACCTTACCAGCCCTTAAAAGGGCCTTTTGTGGGGCATGCCCCAAAGAAAACTGCTCTTTTGCCTGTAAAAGAAAAATACAACCCCCCCAACATTAAAACCTCCCACCCACATACCTTTAATCTAACCCAAACCCCCCTTAAAATAACATAACACTAATCCCCTGAAGATCATCCTACCTTTAGTTGTCTTCACTCAGCCAAGCAACCGATGGAACTGAAGAGGAGATCCGGAGCGGCAGAAGTGATCCTCCAAGCGGCGCTGAAGAAATCTTCCATCCGATGAAGTGATCCTCCAGTCGGCGCTGAAGAAGTCTTCCATCTGGGCGATGTCATCTTCCAAGTGGCGCTGAAGAAGTCTTCTATCCGGGCGATGTCATCTTCCAAGCGGGGTCTTCAATCTTCAATCTTCATCCCGCCGCGGTACATCCTTCTTTCCCGACGGACTACCGATGAATGAAGGCCAATCGGAATTAAGGTAGGACAATTCTGATTGGCTGATTGAATCAGCCAATCAGATTGAAGTTCAATCCGATTGGCTGATCCAATCAGCCAATCAGATTGAGCTTGCATTCTATTGGCTGATCGGAACAGCCAATAGAATGTGAGCTCAATCTGATTGGCTGATTGGATCAGCCAATCGGATTGAACTTCAATCTGATTGGCTGATTCAATCAGCCAATCAGATTTTTCCTACCTTAATTCCGATTGGCTGATAGAATCCCTTAAAGGAGCCTTCATTCATCGGTAGTCCGTCGGGAAAGAAGGATGTTCCGCGTCGGCGGGATGAAGATTGAAGACCCCGCTTGGAAGATGACATCGCCCGGATAGAAGACTTCTTCAGCGCCACTTGGAAGATGATATCTCCCGGATGGAAGACTTCTTCAGCGCCGACTGGAGGATCACTTCATCGGATGGAAGATTTCTTCACCGCCCCTTGGAGGATAACTTCTGCCGCTCCGGATCTCCTCTTCAGTTCCATCGGTGGCTCGGCTGAGTGAAGACGACTAAAGGTAGGATGATCTTCAGGGGATTAGTGTTAGGTTATTTTAAGGGGGGTTTGGGTTAGATTAGGGGTATGTGGGTGGTGGGTTTTAATGTTTGGGGGGGGTTGTATTTTTCTTTTACAGGCAAAAGAGCAGTTTTCTTTGGGGCATGCCCCACAAAAGGCCATTTTAAGGGCTGGTAAGGTAAAAGAGCTTTGAACTTTTTTAATGTAGAATAGGGTAGGGCATTTTTTTATTTTGGGGGGCTTTGTTATTTTATTAGGGGGCTTAGATTAGGTGTAATTAGCTTAAAATTGTTGTAATATTTTTTAAATGCTTGTAACCTATTTTTTTATTTTTTGTAACTTAGCTTTTTTTATTTTTTGTACTTTAGTTAGTTTATGTAATTGTATTTAATTGTAGTTATTTGTATTTAATTTATTTAATGATAGTGTAGTGTTAGGTTTAATTGTAACTTAGGTTAGGATTTATTTTACAGGTAATTTTGTATTTCTTTTAGCTAGGTAGTTATTAAATAGTTAATAACTATTTAATAACTATTCTAACTAGCTAAAATAAATACAAAGTTACCTGTAAAATAAATATAAATCATAAAATAGCTACAATGTAATTATTAATTACATTGTAGCTATTTTAGGGTTTATTTTACAGGTAAGTATTTAGTTTTAAATAGGAATAATTTATCTAAGTATAGTGTAGTGTTAGGTGTAATTGTAACTTAGGTTAGTTTTTATTTTACAGGTAAATTTCTCTTTATTTTAGCTAGGTAGCTATTAAATAGTTAATAACTATTTAATAGCTATTGTACCTAGTTAAAATAAATTGAAAGTTACCTATAAAATAAAAATAAATCCTAAGATAGCTACAATATAATTATTATTTATATTGTAGCTATAATAGGGTTTATTTTAAAGGTAAGTATTTAGTTTTAAATAGGATTAATTTAGTTAATAATAGAAATATTATTTAGATTTATTTAATTAATATTTAAGTTAGGGGGGTGTTAGAGTTAGACTTAGGTTTAGGGGTTAATAAATTTATTACAGTGGCAGCGGTGTAGTGGGGGGCAGGATAGGGGTTAATAAATTTATTATAGGTGGCGATGGTGTAGGGGGGGCAGATTAGGGGTTAATAAATTTAATATAGGTTGCGGCAGGGTCCGGGAGCGGCGGTTTAGGGGTTAAACTATTTATTTAGTTGCAGCGAGGTGCGGGATCAGCAGGATAGGGGTTAAAAATCGGCGGTATAGGGGGGGGCAGGATAGGGGTTACTAGGTATAATGTAGGTTGCGGCGGTGTCCGGGAGCGGCGGTTTAGGGGTTTATACATTTATTATAGTTGTGGCAGGGTCAGGGAGCAGCAGTTTAGGGGTTAATATGTATAATGTAGCTTGCGGTGGGCTCCGGGAGCAGCGGTTTAGGGGGTAATAACTTTATTTAGTTGCGGCGGTGTAGGGGGGGACAGCTTAGGGGTGTTTAGAGTCGGGGTACATGTTAGGGTGTTAGGTGTAGACAGCTCCCATAGAAATCAATGGGATGTCTGGCAGCAGCGAACTTGTAATTTCGCTATCGTCAGACTCCCATTGATTCCTATTGGATCCGCCGCCTCCAGGGCGGCGGATTTAAAACCAGGTACGCTGGGCCGGAAAAGTGCCGAGCGTATCTGCTAGTTTTTTGATAACTAGCAAAAGTAGTCATATTGTGCTGCACTTGTGTGCGGAACATCTGGAGTGACGTAAGAATCGATCTGTGTCGGACTGAGTCCGGCGGATCGAAGCTTACGTCACAAAATTCTCCTTTTGCCGGTCTCTAGCCTTTGATAACTAAGGCGAATCAGCCTCGCCACAAATATGCTGCGGAATTCCAGCGTATTTGAGGTTGACGGCTTGATAACTACCCCCCCCTTGTCTTTAGTGCATTTGGGGATATGACTTCATTCTCCCTCTATGACTTGTAATTGGAATCTAGGGTGGCATGCTCGCATAAGCAATGACTTTGCCTAAATTATCATGCTTTTGGTATAAAAAAGCATTCATGCTTATATCTGTATAACCTGTTTCTAAGTAGAAAGGGTTACCACCTTAAGGGTACGCTAAGCAAGGTGCTTGAGTGAGTTTCCTCTTCAGTTCTTTGATGGCTGTCTCTTGAGACTCACTCCAATGCTATTTCACATTCTTCTTTAGAAGAAGTAGTAGTGGTTTAGCTATTTCTGCATAATTATCAATGAATTTGCGATAATAATTTGTCATACCCAGGAATGATCTCAATTCTTTTAAGTTAGTTGGGTTTTTAGAATTTGTTATAGCTTCCACCTTTTTCTTCTGAGGATTTAGCCCTTCAGAAGTCACTTCATGTCCCAAGAAGTTTACACTAGTGCGGCACCATTGAGCTTTGTGTAGGGATAATTTGACACCTGCTCTTTTAAGTTGGCTGAGGACGTGTTTAAGCTCTGCAATGTGTTTTTCAAAGTCTATGCTTTTGATTAAAGATTTTCAACATAAGATAAGGTCCCCTTTCCAGTGCATCAGGCATAGCCTAATGCATGAATACAGCAAATTCATGTCCAGAATTTATGTATCCAAAAGGAAGTCTCTGAAATCCATACTGGACCATTTGGAATGAGAATGCCAGCTTATACTGGTCCTCCTCATGTACCTTTATGGTCCAATATCCCTGTTCACAATAAATGGCAATGAATATTTTGGATCCCTGCATCTGTGCTAAGCACTGGTCAATATATGGCACAGGCCAGCCAGACATGTACACTCATTAGTTTAGCTGTCTTAAGTCAGCACACAAACACCATTTTCCATTGGGCTTAAGAACACCTAGAATAGGATTGTTATAAGAGCTGTGCACCTGTCTGATAATACCTCTTTCTTCCAAGTTTCGTATGATTTCTGCAAGAGAATCATATGAGGCTAAAGGAAGTCTGTATTGTTTAACAAAGTTAGGTGGTGAATTGGGACCTGTTTGTATTCTTGCAATATGCAAGTCTGTAGTCCCACAGTCAAAAGAATCCCTAGCAAAAATATCTTTGTACTCCATCAGGAGTTCTCGTAGCTGTCGGCATTCATCATCACTGGAACAGCCATTAGCTAAAGATATTTGATCTTCGACTATTTGCTGAAATCCTGGAAAGATTTCAGGCTGTCCTATTTCATAGGCTTCTTCCAATCTACAGGTGAGTTCCCCTTGATTATAATTTATATTGCCCCCATGACTCTGGGTATTGGGGTATTCTTGCTGTTTGATTGGCTGATCAAATACTAGAGAGGCTTCTTCAATTTTACAGATGCCTACCTCTGAGCTGAAGGGATAAATAGACTGAATAGTAAATAGACCCTCTGGTATAGAGGCAAATGATTGTTCTATGAATTGTTCTTCAGTTAAGTATCATTCAGGTATAAGCCCAATTACATTATTCTGGAATCCAAAAGTGTAATAACTTGATTCCAGCGCGTATCCTATGGTAGTTCCCTTGGATAAGGTTATATCCTTTGGGGTCATGTTATGCACAATAACATGTATTGGAATAGTTCCAATATTTATCAAAGGAGTATGGGCCATGGTTATACCCAGATTTTGTATTCTATGGGAGAGGCAAATTAGTGTTTCAGAAGTTTTTAACTTCTGACCTCTTTTTACCTGTAAGGGTAAGAGTAATCTATCAGCCCCGGCAGGAATTATAACATCATTAGACACCTGCATATTCACAGCATATGGCATTTGCTGGTTTGATTTCAGGGCTGCATTTTCATCCTGAAATACTTCAGGGCCCCCCTTTAACCTGTTCCAGAGGCAAGAGTTAATCAAATCTATTTGTATGGCGTATCTATGTAAGAGATCATTGCCAATGTATATTTGATTATGGGGAGTATTTAAAACTAAAAACAGGTGTTTTGCTGATTTATTACCTATAGATATAGATAATAAGCACATAGCTGTGATGTTATAGCTTTCAAACCTGTCATCCAGGCCGTGGACACAGTGGTCTTGGGGAGAAAGATATTTAATCACTTTAGGTTCAGCTATCTGCGCTAATAAACCTTCGCTTATATAGCTAGCTTCCTGTTTTATGTTCAATTTAGCATACTTGCGCCTAGATTACGAGTTCTGCGTTAGCCTTAAAAAGCAGCGTTGAGAGGTCCCAACGCTGCTTTTTAACGCCCGCTGGTATTACAAGTTTGACAGGTACAGGTGTACCGCTCACTTTTCTTCCGCAACTTTTGGCTACCGCAAATCCCCTTATGTCAATTGCGTATCCTATCTTTTTAATGGGATTTGCCTAACGCCGGTATTACAAGTCTTGGAAGAAGTGAGCGGTACACCCTCTACCTCCAAGACTCCTACCGCATTTAAAAGTCAGTAGTTAAGAGTTTTATGGGCTAACGCCGGAACATAAAACTCTTTTTTTTTATTTTTTTTTTAAAGATTTTATTGTGGATACAAACAATACAAACATAGCAAATATTCAAACAAAAAGTAAGCCATGCAAGGCTGTCATATAACCCTTATTATACTATGCAGGAGAGAAACAATTTTCCAGAAACGAAAATGTCCATAGATTCGATATTCTATTTTAAAGAATGATTAATTTCTTTCCTAGTTATTTCAATCAACCTATATTCATGCTCCTCTCTAAATTGAGGTTGAATACATCCTAATAAGATTTAACAAAAATTCAAACAAAAAAGCAAGCCATGCATGGCTATTAAATGACCCTTGTTAAACATGCATGAGAGAAGCCATTATTCAAAAGCAAGATATTCATGGATTCGATTTTCCATTTGATAAATAATTAGTTTCTTTCCTAATTATTTCAGTCAAGTTACGTTCATGATCCTCTCTAATTTGAGATTAGATACAACCAAATAAAATTTGCATCTGCTTATATTCTTATAGCCAAAAGAACTTACAATAAGTTGGACAAGACAAAACAAAACAAAAAAAAATATTTTGAAATTATAATAATTTATAATAATTTATTTATAATAATTTTCCACCCCACTTAACCACTGTCCGTCCATTGAATATATTAGTCACAATTAGGGAATTTGTTTCCTGCAATCGCATTAATCAAGGTTTCTGATTCTCTAAAAGGGTATATTAGCCGCACTTGTTCCGCCTCAGAAAATGCCTGAATAAACTTTTTCCATTTGCTAAGGAAGCATTTAATATGTGTTTCGGAATTAACTACTGTATCATATTGTTCCACTATAAAATGTCCCTTAATTTTGTTAATACACTCTACCAAATTAGGGGATTTTTTGGCCTTCCAATGTTTAAAAATTACTAATATTACTGTATTCACAAATCTAAAATTGACTTGTGTTTTGGGAGTTTGAAACATGAAGAAAATATCTTCTTTTTCTAGTTTAATCTTTTTCGTATTAATTTTGTTCAACCAATAGTTCAGCTTACCCCAACATTTTTGGATTTTTGGGCATTTCCATAGGCAATGTACTAGATCCGCTAATGGCAGACTACATTTACAACATTTATTTTCCATATTTTTTTCCATTTTGCTTTTACAGCTGGCATAATATATACCTTGTTTACTACTTTCATGTGAGATTCTCTCCAACCAATGGACAAAGGTGCTTTATCTACCAGAGTGAAACTCTTTTGTAATCTCTCTACTGGCTGGCGCCAGCTCGCTGCCAGTGCCCCTTTTCTTGTTATTTCCTGAAACTTTTTAATTGTTTTATAAAAAAAGGAAATAGAGTAGTTTCCTTGGCTATACACATTTAATACCATGTTCATCCTTTCGCCTAGATTATCTTCTATACATTCTTAATTAAGGTCTTCAAAAAAAATTGTATTTGTAAATATGCAAAGAATTCATTATTTGGGATTTCAAATTCTCTTTTTAAGTCTTGGATCGTTCTACATCCTTTAGTTTCTTTATCCCTTAATTGTTGTACAAAAATTAAGCCCTTCCTTTTCCATCTATGAAATATTTTAGACTATTGCTGGTATAAAGTTAGGATTCCCAATTATTGTCAAGTATTTTGAATATTTAGGACTTACTCACAGTATTTTCAATAATTTATGCCATGCCACAATTACATTCTTTATCGTAGATACATTTTTAACTTTGTCTGTTAATTTCTTAACTAAAGTGCTAAAAAGTACACTAACACCCATAAACTACCTATTAACCCCTAAACCGAGGCCCCCCACATCGCAAACACTATATTAAATTTTTTTAACCCCTAATCTGCCGACCGGACCCCTAACAAAATAAAAAAGCCCCCCAAAATAATAATATTCCCTACCCTATACTAAATTACAAATAGCCCTTAAAAGGGCCTTTTGTGGGGCATTGCCCCAAAGTAATCAGCTCTTTTACCTGTAAAAAAAAATACAATACCCCCCCAACATTACAACCCACCACCCACATACCCCTACTCTAAAACCCACCCAATCCCCCCTTAAAAAAACCTAACACTAACCCCCTGAAGATCACCCTACCTTGAGCCGTCTTCACCCAGCTGGGCCGGTCTTCATCCAATCCGGCAAGAAGAGGTCCTCCAGAGGGTCCAAAGTCTTCATCCTATCCGGGCAGAAGAGGACATCCAGACCAGAAGAAGTCTTCATCCAAGCGGAACCGTCATTTATCATCTAGTCGTCGGTCTGGATGGAAGCTCCGCGTCAGATGTCTTCAAATGGTGCCGCTCTGCTCCGGAAGGATGAAGAAAGAAGATGCCGCTTGGATGAAGACTTCTTCCGGTCTGGATGTCCTCTTCTGCCCGGATAGGATGAAGACTTCGGACCCTCTAGAGGACCTCTTCTTGCCGGATTGGATGAAGACTTCGGCCCGGCTGGGTGAAGACGGCTCAAGGTAGGGTGATCTTCAGGGGGTTAGTGTTAGGTTTTTTAAGGGGGGATTGGGTGGGTTTTAGAGTAGGGGTATGTGGGTGGTGGGTTGTAATGTTGGGGAGGTATTGTATTTTTTTTTACAAGTAAAAGAGCTGATTACTTTGGGGCAATGCCCCGCAAAAGGCCCTTTGAGGGATATGGTAGGGTAGGGAAATTTATTATTTTGGGGGGCTTTTTTATTTTATTAGGGGGATTAGATTAGGTGTAATTAATTTTAAAAAATTGTAATTTCTTTTTTATTTTCTGTAATTTAGTGTTTGTTTTTTTCGTAATTTAGTTTATTTAATTTAATTCTAATTAGTTTAATTTAATTTAGGTAATTAATTTATTTATAGAGTAGTGTTAGGTGTAATTGTAACTTAGGTTAGGGTTTATTTTACAGGTATATTTGTATTTATTTTAGCTAGGTAGTTATTAAATAGTTAATAACTATTTAATAACTATTCTACCTAGTTAAAATAAATACAAAGTTGCCTGTAAAATAAAAATAAATCCTAAATAGCTATAATGTAACTATTAGTTATATTGTAGCTATATTAGGGTTTATTTAATAGGTAAGTATTTAGTTTTAAATAGGATTAATTTATTTAATTATAGTAATTTTATTTAGATTTATTTAAATAATATTTAACTTAGGGGGGTGTTAGGGTTAGACTTAGGTTTAGGGGTTAATACATTTAGTATAGTGGCGGCGACGTTGGGGGCGGAAGATTAGGGTTTAATAATTGTAGGTCGGTGGCGGTGACATTGGGGGCGGCAGATTAGGGGTTAATAAATATAATGTAGCTGTCGGCGATGTTAGGGGCAGCAGATTAGGGGTTCATAGGTATAACGTAGGTGGCGGCGGTGTCCGGAGCGGCAGATTAGGGGTTAATAATATAATGCTGGTGTCGGCAATGTCGGGGGCGGCAGATTAGGGGTTAATAATATAATGCAGGTGTCGGCGATGTCGGGGTGGCAGATTAGGGGTTAATAAGTGTAAAATTAGGGGTGTTTAGACTCGGGGTTCATGTTAGGGTGTTAGGTGTAGACATTAAAAGTATTTTCCCATAGGAAACAATTGGGCTGCGTTAGAAGCTGAACGCTGCTTTTTTGAAGGTCTTAGGTTTGTTTCAGCCGGCTCAGCCCCATTGTTTCCTATGGGGAAATCGTGCACGAGCACGTTTTAGCCAGATTACCGCTACCGTAAGCAGCGCTGGTGTTACAGTGAGAAGTGGAGCTAAATTTGCTCAACGCTCACTTTTCTGAGGCTAACGCAGCCATTCAGAAAACTTGTAATACCAGCGTTGTTTAAAGTAAGCGCTGGAAAAAAAAGCCTTGTTAGCAACGCAAGTCTTTACCAACAAAACTCGTAATCTAGCAGTTGGTTCTTCCAAGGTCATGCACTTGTATAGGGATAAATAGATCCTCTTTAACTCTCTTAATTCCTGCGAGGTATTGAGCGTGGCCTCTCCCCTTAGGGATTTTATGATCCCCCTTGTGGAGAGATATGGTTAATACATCGCTGTCTAAGGAAATATTTGCTATCTTTCCGGGCGAAATTTTAAAAGTATTACCATCAGAGCCACTTAAAGGAATCTGATCAACTCTTTGTAGGATAGTGACTTCAGGTATAGAGTTATTCCTGAAATGAATCTCCACAGCATCTGGCTTCTCCTCCACCACGTGACAGTTATTTCGTGTGTGAGATATGCCGGATCACTCATAATTAATTGGCCGTTTTACTTGTGACCAAATTACATTATTTATGCAATCAATTATGGTGCTTAATTGCTTCAGGAGATCACTAAACGATCAGTTGGCAGATCCACTATAATGACAGGGTGTCTTATGACCCTGTTCCCCAGTTTAAATTTTAACCATGCAGTACCGTAGACTTTAGAGAGTCACCCCCAACAACTATTAGTGAACCATCAAATTCTTTTATTTTAGGTTTGTGGGGTGTTAGCTCATTTAGCTGTGTGTAGTACCTGTGGGATAAAATAGTTCCCTGAGACCCAGTATCAATTAATCCCATGATAGGGTTGGAGACTGAATCCTGCAGCTCAGCTAATACATAATATCTCCCTGCAGTTTCTACCATTTCACACATAAAATTGGCATGATTACACACTTATGGGCTTCGTCACGTATTACCTGAATCCGTCGTGTTACCCGATGCAGAAGAAACTTTGATCTTACCACTCATGTCCTTTATAATAGGGCCGATTGGGTTCTTGTGTACTGCATCTGTGGAAATAAAGTTAAGAGAATGCTGCAAAGGAAGAGATTTGTTAAAGCTTTCAGGCCGACGTTGCTCGTCATCACAGCTAAATCGTCCGTTTCCGGTCTGTGGGGAGAGAACATGATTAGTACCATTATTGACATTTATCATTTCATTTTGTATATCTCTCCCTTCCCTTCCAGGTGATACTGCAGTATTTATGACTGTGTCTGTGGCCCACCACTTGCCACTGGCTGTACCCCTAAAAAAGGATTGTTAGGTTGCTGAGCCGTAAACGCTTGACTCATATTAGCGAATTGTTTGCTCAACCAAATTAGCTGGTTACTAAGCTGATCTATTTGATCGTACAAGTTACCTCTAGCCCTGGACCTGTCTCTTGATGCCCCATAGTAGTGATTCCTGGTCCATTGGGTCCCCTCAGAATCAGGGCTGCTGTTTCTATCCTGGCGTGGTTGCCCCTGGGGTTCAACTTGTTCAGCGTTAGTATTTTGGGAGCACTATTTACTTGGGGTATCTGGTTACCCTGAGAGTATTTTTGCCACTTATTGTATCTACCTTTGTGGGGTTACCTATTATCTGGTGGGTATTCTTCTCTTTAGGAGTAATTATTTACCTGGGTATGCCCCCCATTTTGGGTATATTCTCTCTGCGCCTCAGCCCATGTTGGGGGAGGGGCAGAGTTAAAACTTTGTGGGGATGGCCTGTTTCCTTGGGCCACCTCGGCATAGGTTTTCTTTTTAGACTCCCAATTGAGAGGGCTAGGTGACACCCTAGTTTCTGCCACAATTTTGGGACTGGGTTTTGATTCCCTTTTAACCCCCTGTTCACTGGACTGCTGAATAGAGTATAACTTTGTACTCTCTTTGACCAGCCATTCCAATGAGCAGTTCTCATCAAAATCTCTAGCTAAATTAATTTTTTTATTTTATTTTTTTAATTTTTTTATTTGAGGTTCAATACACGGCATACATATATAAAAAGAGAATAATAAGACATAGGAATGGTACAAAGTATGTTGCACAACTTACAAAATCAGGATCACCAAAAATACTGTACAGCTATTATGCCAACTAGAGCTCCACCCCCAACGTGACATTAGAGGACACTTTTGGTCCTTACAACTATGGAACTAACTTATAGGGGGGTATATTAAATAAACAAGACCACTTTTGGATCTCAGAAACCTGATCTCATTTTCTGCTTTAAAACGCAAAGAAAAGTAATGTAACAGAGCCTCTTTGGGAATGTCAAAGAGCATCAGGGAATTAAACTAGTTACTGAAGGGCCTCCTAAGCTGCCAAAACATCATGCAATATAACCAGGAGATATGGGCACACATATCTATGGGGGGGCGAGGAATGCTGAGGGCGGGGGCAAATGGGACAACGGACCACTCTCCTCCTATAACAATAAGCCAGGAATATATCTACCTTAAAGTTTCTTTCCTCATTAAGTTCTCTCCTAGCCCTTAACATAGGCTACGCCTGGGTCCTATTTTTCTGAAATGATTGTGGGCAATTATTGAAGCCAACAAATAGCATGTGAAAGGCATTTATAAGATTGGAAAAGTTTGGAGGTGTCTTATGGGGTGTTCAGTTAATTCTAAGTAAACAAAGGGGAATAAAGGAGTAAGTAACATAGATTTATAGCTTCGGAATCCCTGGTTCCATCCCTCTCTGTTTAGTTGTGTCCACTGAATGAGAGATGTTGACTTTGAATAAAACATAATATAATACTAGGCCTTATATACATTGAGTGAATACAGACAGTTACCCAAATAATAGATACCATGCAGCTAGTGTTTTTAAAGGCTATTCTTGTTGTTGCCTCCCCTATGGCCACGGCTGCTAGCCTCAGGGGAGAAGGGCTATGTTTAACCCTCTCCAGTATGCTGCTAAGACCTTATATTAACGGGACTCAAATATATTAATAGAATGTCATACATATAACAATATCACAGGAATAATTCAGTCTAAGAGTATACCAAGTTCTTTTTCAGAGTTAGATATCCCATTACCCTAACTTAAAGAATAGGGGGGGGATAGAGACAATGAACATTATTCTAGTTAATTACTAATATACATCTGCCCATTAAAACACCTCAGTGCAGGCAAGCACCTGTGTCCTGCAGGTAACCCACTGGCGGTGATTTCCCGCACGCCAGGGCCCTCTGCAACCGAGGAGAAGAGACCTGCATCCGGCTCGAATTGTGTACCGAGCCCCGAGGGACTCCCGAAGCGCCTGTCATCTGCGCTGATTTAACATATCTTAACTCAGAAGCCCCACGCAGGACATCGCGTGCAGGAGCTATTCTGAGCCTCATCACCTTCAGCGGCAGTCCCCCCTCTCCCACCGAAGCTGCGTGAGAGGGGGTAGATAGCCCGAAGATATCTGTCTGCATAGAGGGTATCAAGCACTCTTACCTGTTCTCCCCCCCCACCGGTGCTGCGCGGGGGGAGAAGAAACAGCTTCTCAGAACAAGCACAGCATGGTTTGTTTACAGCCCAGGAGTGTGTCCGCTTGGGTCGCGGTCGGGTCCGGTGGGACCGGCGGGTCTACAGGCAACCGTCTCTTCACTGGCTTGCTGCCCAGGGTCCCTCCTCTGTGATCATTGCATACTTTCCAGAGTCTGGAGCTTCGGAGGAAGGGGAATAGAGTCGCCATTGTGTCTTGTCCCTCTGGCTGTAGAGGCTGGCCTTCATCTTTCTGGCGGACGTTGAGGCTGGTCACGAGTATCGTGGGGCACCAGCCCACTCTTAATGAGTCACGGATCTCTCACTCCCCTGTGTAAGGTCAGTAAGCACAACTCTCTCCCACTCCCGGGATACAATCATCTTACCTATGCCCAGCGCTCCTAAGCACACAAAAGAACAACGGCTAACATTGAAGGTAATAATATGGAAGAGGGGTGAGTGCAGAACAGCTGTAAGCTTGGTACTTTATTTTATCTTACACACATGTACTCTGTGAGCGATATCTGTTCTAAAGGCACCTAAGGGTTTGTTGAGCCCTCTTTGTTTTCCATGCTTGCAGTTACCCCTAAGATAAAAATGCTAAATTAGAATGGAACTATAAACAGACACAAACTGGGGTCCTAGCTCCCTGCTCAGTCTTCTCACCCTGTAGGAGAAAGCAGAGGTTTAACTTGATAGTAAAATTCCTTCTCAAAATAATTCTGTTTGAGTCAAGATCTGTATTTGCTGGGAGTCAGTGTTCTAAGGTTTGGAATTCCCTGGGAAAGTCTTATTTGCCTCAAACTAAAAGACATTGCCCTAAAGGGTGACCTGGGACTTTGTAACACCACTTGCAAGTATTTGAGGAACACTACTGTTTAAAAATAACTGGACAAGATTTGGTCACGGCCCAGGGGGCACTATTCCTCTTAAATCCTTATTTTCTAAGGCACAAGGATAACATGTTAAAGCTTTGTTAAGATAAGCACTCTCTAAGCCATCTGTTTTTTGCTAGGATTAATTATCAATGGATTATAGGCGTTATGTTTTGATGTATCAAATTAGTTAATGGCCCTGAAGCATGAGCTGTTAAAATTATATTGGAAGTATATAATTTCTTTATTTTTTTATGCATACAATGTGAAGTTGATCAATATGATTCAAGCTGCTGGTGATTATTAACGCACTTTCTCTCTTAATAGCGAAGGGTCTCATATGTTTTAAAGGATCATTGCTATCCTCAGGGGTAAATTGATCTAGGTAAAGCTAATATTACTTTGTGTATACTGTATTCCATCAGGGACATCTAAGTTAAGAAGGTTCCCTTTGGGGAAAATCTTGATAGACCAAAAGGTGTATTAAATTATTAGAGGGCTCTGATTTAGTCAAAGCACAGCAATCTTATAGTTTATTCTCTGGGAGAGAATAACCCTGGTCGACCTAGATCACTTTTTTTCTTCACAGTCACTATTAGAACACCTCTCCTATATATTTCCCGGACCCTTCACTTCTCTCCTTCCCCCCCTTTTTTTTTTTCCTTTCCCCGCTTAGGCACTTATTCACTTGAGTTCACTGGGATTTTATCACTTTAAGACACAGCACATCATTTTCCCCCTAGGAGGGAGGGAAGGAGAGGGAGGAGGAGGGATTGATTATTCTGTTCTCTCTCCCCCCCTTCCTCTTTCCCTTCCCTTTTTCCCTTTCTCCTCACTTTTCTTCTTAGCTGCACTCATTTATGGATAGATTTTTAAATTCACCAACCACTCACAAAAGCACTCCGCCGGCCATGGCTTCCAGACCCAGGGAAAGGAAGAACAAAGCTCCGCCAGAAACCTTAGTTGAACTGCACCCTGAACCTAGCTCTGCCAGAAGGATCAGCGTGGGTACAGACTCGCAAGGGCTAGTGAATAGTATCTTAGAAGCCTTGAACCCGAAATTTGAGTCACTCAGGTTAGAAATAAAACAAGACTTAAATTCGCTATCTAATGAGGTTAAGCAATTTACGATGAGAATCGAAGAAGCGGAGCAAAGAGTCTCCGACCTTGAAGATCTCACATCAGTCCAAAGCACCAAAATACAGGCAAATACTAGTTCCATTAGAGAATTACAGAACAAGATCGAAGATCTAGAAAATCGATCAAGAAGGAATAATGTCAGGATAATTGGGTTCCCTGAAACTTCAGATTATTTAGATCTTCAGAAATTTGCAGCTGAATCTCTCCCCAAATTACTAAACTTTCCACAAGAACTGCTACCCTTAATAATAGAGAGAGCCCATAGAATAGGGAGACTTAGGGATGTAGAAGGAAATAAATCTAGGTCCAGACCTATAATTGTACGATACTTGAGCTACCAAGATAAGCTTAAAATCATGCAATTATCCCATAAGAATTTGCCTGTGCTTTTGGAGGGGACTAAAATATAAATTTTTCAAGATTTCGCATATGCTACCTCTCTGAAAAGAAGAGAACTCACCCCAATATGCAGCAGATTAATTAAAGAGGGTATTTTCGCCACTGTACTATATCCGGCTAAACTTAAAATAGAATTTCAGGGCCACACATATTTTTTTGAGACCGCTGCGGAGGCAGAAAAGTTTTTTACGGAAAAAGTTGCTAAATAGGATAACAGGATTCTTGATAATTTAAATGTACTCAATCACATTTCTGATAAGCAAAAGTGAATGGTTCTATAGTTTCATCTGTTCTCTTTTTTTGTACCAAGTTTTAAGGAGAATTATTCTTCTGGGGACGGGGATGGGGGGGGCAATATATATATATATTTTTTTTTTAAGTAACGTCTAAAAAAGGAAAATTGACTCTAACATCCTGGAATGTCGGGGTATCTCTTCTCCAATAAAGCGCAAGGCAATAGTCTCGCAACTGAGGAAACATAACTCCGATATATCCTTTATACAAGAGACTCATCTTAATGCGGAAGAATCAGTTAAATTGAAAACTTCCTGGGTGAAAGAGGTATTTTATGTACCTAGCATTGGTAGGAAGAGGGGAGTTGCTATCTTACTGGGGAAGAGGTTAACTTATGAAATATTATCGAAATACTCTGACTCAAATAGTAGAACCCTAATTTTGAAAATTAAATTGGCAAATCTTGTCTATATACTTTGTAACATTTATGCCCCCAATAATTTTGATCCTAACTTTTGGGACTCGGTTCAAACTAATATTCTACAAATGGGGGAAGGAATTGTTATACTGGCAGGGGACTTCAATATGGCACCACGAATACCTATTGATAGGCACAGGGGGAAAAAAAAATATCTGCTTGCAATCTAAGAGAGACAAGTTAGAGGCTAGAATGTTTAGAACTTTAGAGAGTAATTTGGCTCTTAAAGATATATGGAGAATACAACATCCAGATCAAAGAGAATTTACGTGTAAGGCCAGAAATGCTAACTCCCTTTCAAGAATCGATTTATTCTTAGGCCTAGATTTGGAGTTTGGCGGTAGATGGGCTGTTAACGCTCCGCGGGCTTTTTTCTGGCCGCAGCATAAAATTAACTCTGGTATCGAGAGTTCAAAAAAATGCTGCGTTAGGCTCCAAAAAAGGAGCGTAGAGCATTTTTACCGCAAATGCAACTCTCGATACCAGAGTTGCTTACGGACGCGGCCAGCCTCAAAAACGTGCTCGTGCACGATTCTCCCATAGGAAACAATGGGGCTGAAAAAAAAACTAACACCTGCAAAAAAGCAGCGTTCAGCTCCTAACGCAGCCCCATTGTTTCCTATGGGGAAACACTTCCTACGTCTGCACCTAACACTCTAACATGTACCCCGAGTCTAAACACCCCTAGCCTTACACTTATTAACCCCTAATCTTCCGCCCCCGCTATCGCTGACCCCTGCATTATATTATTAACCCCTAATCTTCCGCTCCGTAAACCGCCGCAACTTACATTATCCCTATGTACCCCTAATCTGCTGCCCTAACACCGCCGACCCCTATATTATATTTATTAACCCCTAACCTGCCCCCCACAACGTCGCCGCCAGCTATTTACAATAATTAACCCCTAATCTGCCGAGCGGACCTGAGCGCTACTATAATAAAGTTATTAACCCCTAATCCGCCTCACTAACCATATCATAAATAGTATTAACCCCTAATCTGCCCTCCCTAACATCGCCGACACCTAACTTCAATTATTAACCCCTAATCTGACGACCGGAGCTCATCGCTACTATAATAAATGATCGGAACAGCCAATAGAATGCAAGCTCAATATGATTGGCTGATTGGATCAGCCAATAGGATTGAACTTGATTCTGATTGGCTGATTCCATCAGCCAATCAGAATATTCCTACCTTAATTCCGATTGGCTGATAGAATCCTATCAGCCAATCGGAATTCGAGGGACGCCATCTTGGATGACGTCCCTTAAAGGAACCGTCATTCGTCGGGAGACGCCGGAAGAAGAGGATGGATCCGCGTCGGCTGCTTCAAGATGGACCCGCTCCGCACCGGATGGAAGAAGATCGAAGATGCCGCTTGGAGAAGATGTTTGCCGGTCTGGATGTCCTCTTCTTGCCGGATAGGAGGAAGACTTTGGACCCTCTTCTGGACCTCTTCAGCACCGGATGCCAGGACGGATCGGTGATACCTGGATGGTGAAGACAAGGTAGGAAGATCTTCAGGGGCTTAGTGTTAGGTTTATTTAAGGGGGGTTTGGGTTAGATTAGGGGTATGTGGGTGGTGGGTTGTAATGTTGGGGGGGGTATTGTATGTTTTTTTTTACAGGCAAAAGAGCTGATTTTCTTGGGGCATGCCCCGCAAAGGGCCCTGTTCAGGGCTGGTAAGGTAAAAGAGCTTTTACATTTATTAATTTAGAATAGGTTAGGGAATTTTTTATTTTGGGGGTCTTTGTTATTTTATTAGGGGGCTTAGAGTAGGTGTAATTAGTTTAAAATTGTTGTAATATTTTTCTTATGTTTGTAAATATTTTATTATTTTTTGTAACTTAGTTCTTTTTTATTTTTTGTACTTTAGTTAGTTTATGTAATTGTAGTTATTTGTAGCAATTGTATTTAATTTATTTATTGATAGTGTAGTGTTAGGTTAATTGTAGGTAATTGTAGGTATTTTATTTAATTAATTTATTGATAGGGTAGTGTTAGGTTTAATTATAACTTAGGTTAGGACTTATTTTACAGGTAATTTTGTTATTATTTTAACTAGGTAACTATTAAATAGTTCTTAACTATTTAATAGCTATTGTACCTGGTTAAAATAATTACCAAGTTGCCTGTAAAATAAATATTAATCCTAAAATAGCTACAATATAATTATAATTTATATTGTAGCTATATTAGGATGTATTTTACAGGTAAGTATTTAGCTTTAAATAGGAATAATTTATTTAATAAGAGTTGATTCATTTCGTTAGATTTAAATTATATTTAAGTTAGGGGGGTGTTAGTGTTAGGGTTAGACTTAGCTTTAGGGGTTAATCCATTTATTATAGTAGCGGTGAGCTCCGGTCGTCAGATTAGGGGTTAATAATTGAAGTTAGGTGTCGGCGATGTTAGGGAGGGCAGATTAGGGGTTAATACTATTTATGATAGGGTTAGTGAGGCGGATTAGGGGTTAATAACTTTATTATAGTAGCGCTCAGGTCCGCTCGGCAGATTAGGGGTTAATAAATGTAGGCAGGTGTCGGCGACGTTGAGGGGGGCAGATTAGGGGTTAATAAATATAATATAGGGGTCGGCGGTGTTAGGGGCAGCAGATTAGGGGTACATAAGGATAACGTAGGTGGCGGCGCTTTGCGGTCGGCAGATTAGGGGTTAATTATTGTAAGTAGCTGGCGGCGACGTTGTGGGGGGCAGGTTAGGGGTTAATAAATGTAATACAGGGGTCGGCGGGGTTAGGGGCAGCAGATTAGGGGTACATAAGTATAACGTAGGTGGCGGTCGGCAGATTAGGGGTTAAAAAAATTTAATCGAGTGGCGGCGATGTGGGGGGACCTCGGTTTAGGGGTACATAGGTAGTTTATGGGTGTTAGTGTACTTTAGGGTACAGTAGTTAAGAGCTTTATGAACCGGCGTTAGCCCATAAAGCTCTTAACTCCTGACTTTTTTCCTGCGGCTGGAGTTTTGTCGTTAGAGCTCTAACGCTCACTTCAGAAACGACTCTAAATACCGGAGTTAGGAAGATCCCATTGAAAAGATAGGATACGCAATTGACGTAAGGGGATCTGCGGTATGGAAAAGTCGCGGCTGAAAAGTGAGCGTTAGACCCTTTAATCACTGACTCCAAATACCGGCGGTAGCCCAAAACCAGCGTTAGGAGCCTTTAACGCTGGTTTTCACGGCTACCGCCGAACTCTAAATCTAGCCGTTAGTTAGTGATAAAATAATAAAAATAGGTTCCACCACTAAGATTGCACAAATTTGACCTAGCTATTGAGCCTCTTGCCCTCAAAATAAGAAAAGATCTTCAAGGCATAAAGATAGGGTCAGTGGAACAAAAAATTGCTTTGTATGCCGATGACGTACTGGTCTACGTCTCAAATACTAGATTTAATATCCCCAAATTACTCTCGATCACAAATTCTTTTGGAGCCTTTACGGGATATAAAATTAATCTTGCCAAATCAGAGTTAATGTGGATTAGGAAAAGTGAGATATCTATGACTGAATTACCTTTTAATGAGGTCAGATCTCACTTTAGATATTTAGGCATTAATATTTCGCCAAATCCACGAGAGTGGTATGATCTTAATATCTCTCCAGTCCTAATCAAGGTAAAGGAATACATGAAGAACTGGCAAAATGTTCCCCTCTCATTGACGGGTCGAATTGCTCTTTTCAAGATGGTTCTTCTTCCTAAGATCCTTTTTCCTTTGCAAAATGTACCAGTCATCTTGAAAACTAAAGACTGGAAGAGTTTATGTAAGGCTCTTCGGTACTTCTTATGGAGGTGCAAAAGGCCCTGAATTTCGATTACTAGATTACATCTGCCTAGGATGTATGGTGGCATGGCTCTACCAGATCTCAGCAGCTACAGCTTGGTCTTTTTAGCACGAACTGTATTAGATTGGCTATTAAATAAGAATTACTTCACGAATAATACTCTTGAAATAAATATATTATATCCATATAATCCCACAGCCTTAATTCATTGCCCTTTGCATCTGATTCCTAAGGAAGTGAAATGCCTTAGTTCTATATACACAATATTACAAGCTTGGAGAAAACTAGGATATAAATTAGGCATAGATCTATCCATCCCGAAATTTCAAGGATTATGTGGCAATCCGGAATTCCAAAGAGGTACCCAATCGCAGGTCTTCCAGAAATGGAATAGCCTCGGACTGACCTACCTCACACAATTTATAGATCAGGAGGCTCGTCTAATTAAAACCTTTGAGACCTTAAAACAGGAATTCAAACTAAGCAATAAAGACTTCTTCGCGTACTTACAGGCTAGGCATTATCTTTCTTCACTTATCGACAAATATGGTTGGTCTTGGTCTTGGGGGAAACTAGATAGTTGGCCTATCCTTGTTAAAAACAACCTATTCTCCATTTCAACCTGGTATGACCTGTTGGTCAGCCAAAAGGGTGAATTTAATCTAGATTACATAACGCAAAAATGGAATTTAATGTCTCAAGATTTAGACATCCCAACCAGGTTGAAAAGTCTATAGTTACGATAACACAAACTACCTTATCTGCTAGCTGGAGGGAATCACACATTAAGTTATTATATAGAACCTATTACACTCCGCTCAAAGGATTTAAATGGCATAATTTCAACTTTAATGTTTGCCCAAAATGATCGCTCCCAGCGGCGGACTTAGTCCATATGATTTGGACCTGTCCTCGATTAACGCAGTTCTGGCGGAAGTTAGAATTTTGGCTTACTAGGGCGTTAAAATTGCCCTCTCTCTCTCTCTCCTTGGCAGAAGTAGTCTTCTTTGTTGAATCCCCTTCCACTCATAACTCTAAAAAAATAATAAATATGAAAATTTTGGCCGCAAGGAATTTAATTCTTAATAAATGGCGAGATACCTCAACTCCGAGTATATCAGAAGTTAAAAATTACATGAAAAAGCAATGCGTCATTGAGCAGTTGGATATAACTTTGACTTCCGAAAGAGAAATAACTCTCTTTTTCCAGAAATGGACCAGATTCATTAAAATCTTCCCCCAGAAAGAAATAGATAATCTAATATATCCCCTTAGACACTCCGAGACAGTTTTACTAGGGCGTTGGTAAAAAAGGCCCCCCCAGATACTTGCCCCAAGTGCAGTTTGGCTTCACCAGACTGGCTGCATCTGCTTTGGAATTGCCCCAAGCTACAGAGCTTCTGGCTCAAGATATCATACTGGCTCACAAAAGCGACAAACACCCAGATAGCTCTCTCTCCTCAACGTATTATTTTTCTAACCCTTAATGATAACCCACCCTCTTATGACAGCTTAGTATCCACAGTCATAGTTTTGGCGAAACAAGTGATCTTGGAGGGTTGGGCTAGTAATAAAACCCCCCCTCTCCAAAAGCTTCTCAGAAATATACATACGCAAATGCTAATAGAACAGGCAGATGTGAAAGGTGATCCGGAAAAACGAATAAAACGTTTCATACTGAAATGGGGAACCTACCTTCTATATTTACCGGAAGCAGTTAGGGAAAGGGTCATTTACCCATTTAGAAACAGTCTTTTTATTTTAAATGAAAACCTTAAAGGAAATTGGTCTTTCCCGGCCCCCCAGAATTAACCAGTAATACTGCATTGGTGGTGCACAAATTTACCTACCCTGACGCCTTCTTTCATGGTGTCACTATTATTACCACTTCTCTCTCCCTTTCCTGCTCCTGATGCGTGTCCATGGGGGGTGAACCAGTCCGGAGTGCTCAGGTATGTTATTATGTGTTTGTATTATGCGTCTGTGTTACTTTTTGTTGGTTTATATTTCTGTTTGTTTTTGTTTTTTGTTATTTTACTTATAAGAAAATGTGAACCCATACCTCTACATGGTGGAGTCATACGGGTCGTTGATTATGTGATTGTATGAAGGATCTTGCAATGTAGTGCTTCATGTACTTTTCTATTGGACTCTTTATGCCCTACTGCCATGTATGTATTGGATTCCGATAATAAATAAAGTTATTAAAAAAAAAAAAAGGCCCCCCCTTTTTTTTTTTTTTTTTTTTTTTGTTGTTGTGCCCTCCCCATCCCCTTTCCCCGTAGATGCTGAATAGACAACGGTCGAACTGAAATCCTGTTTAGAAAATTGATGGCTTTAATTATTTGTGTACTCTAAAAATCTTTGAATTCTATTATGTTATACTTTGTTTACAAGCCATTTATTCACAATCTATTCTCAAGTTCTATAACATGAGACTTCTTCTTTTCTTTGTTTTTTGTATATGTATTTTTGCTGAGGATTGATGATTATTGTTTATGTTGTAAATTTAACTAAAACTGAATAAAAAGTATAATATAAAAAAAAAAAAACACCTCAACAAACTTGAATAATAGTCCCGGGCTCAGATCTAGCTCAACCCATACCTTGTCTCTCTGCAAGTGGAATGTAGGCCAATGTACACAGTCCTAAGCACAAAGTCATCCAGGCCCACATATTACTCCTTTGCTTGCGGCCTGTGCCCCTAGGACTCAGGGCGCCAATATTAGAACCAGGTTCTATGTCTGTGGAGATGCCGGTCTGAACCAAGGCAGTAGGAGGAATGTCCCAGAAATGTCCAGGAGCCGCAGGACCCATGCCCCACATGCATTTCTAATGAGAGCTATCTGCGGTTGTTGCCCATGCATCATCCCACATGTACGAGGACATGCCTGTCTCATCTGTTGCCCGAGGTAAAGTTGTCAGCTTGTTGGTGAGTACGAGCTGTGAAGGTTCCGCTGAGCATACCGCATTGTCATCTCTGCCGTCGACTAACATCAGCGTCTCCTCTATAGCAGTGTCTGGTGCAGGGCTTAGAGTGTTAGATGAGCGTGCTCCCTCTGTATTTAGATCCTCAGCTGCCATTACAGTAAACGCACCTGGGGAAGGGGTAGGTTCCGCCATCACCTCAGAACTCTCACCGGTTCTCATTGTCCTTTTGAAACAGTCATCAAATAGTTTGTGCAGTTTTTGATAATGCTCATTTAGCAGCGCTAGCAGTGCCTCTTCTAAAGCTTTCTCCATGGTATGAATGAATAATGGCAGCTCTGGCTAGTAAGGGTACAGCTGTTATCCTATTCCAGGATATCGTAACCCCGGTATTCGGGGGGGTAGTATTGTGGCAGCCCCAGTCCTACGTACAACATCCCTTATAGGGGATTCTTCTATATCTAAACTAACTGTGTGGGTGCAGATATTTGCTGAAGTGGCTGACAGACTTAAGAAGAAGTTTGTCACGTAGCTGCCCCAACAAACATAGGCAGGATATCTTTCAAAGTTTCCACTCTTAGAGTATAGTTGTAGGTTGCAATATATAGTTGCTTCAGCATAAGAAATATTGAGAATTACTATAAAAAACTCATAGAAATAGTTTCTGGCTTAGAGAGCTTCATTGAGACACGTCCTGCCGCATTGAGTGTAGGCTCCGCCCCCTCTAGCTAAATTAATTTTGATGGGTGCGGGCAGTGCTTCAAAAAATAAATTCACAAATTCTGAGCATTCAAATATGGGATTATCTTCAGCCATACTGTACGCATTTTTCAGTACAGAAAGGAATTCTATAGGGATTTGATTTGCATTACATTTTAAACCATTTAAAGCTATTTTTGCTACAGTTTTAGTGCAATGTTGCCCGAATTATTTTCTGCACTGTCGTTTTGTCTCATTCCAGGAATGAATATTCATATCCTTTAGTGAAGCAAAGAATTTGTGATATTTACCTTAAAATACCCAGGGCAGAAATTCAATTTTTGACTGCTCACTTATAACATTCATTATAGCTAAAGCATTTTCAATGGTCTCTAAGTGGTCAATTATAGAGTTGGTTCCCTTGTTGGAGAACTTAGGTACTGCATCCTTTAAGAAGGTAATGATTTTAGGGGTGTCATATACCTTATTAGATGTACCTCGGGATTTCCTAGGAGTTTTATTTTTGGGATTGGAGCATCTCTTATTTGCGCTTTTATTATGGGGAGACCCCCTATGTACATTAGTACTACGTGGGCTATTTAGGTAGTTAGCTCCACCCTCTGACTCACTACTAGAACTTCCCTCCCCCTCATCAGCTGAGTTATAGCAGCTCCCTGAATTTATATCATGAGATGACTGTCTATTTGGGAAATCTAATTCTGACTCAATAGGGGTCTTTTGTCTACATTCTTCCCTACATTTCTGCATTTCATCCCTGATGCATTCTCTAAGAGAGTTATCATTTTCTGCATTATTTTCACTGCTAATAGAGGGGTTTTCATTTTGAAGAACCTTTTTAAATCCCTTAATTCTCTCTGGCTTTGCGCAAGCTGTTTTTTTAGCTCTTGTATCTTTGCTAGTAAATCTAAGTTATGCTTATCTAAGGTAGCTATGCCTTGGGCAAACTCATCAATTTTATTTTCGGCTATTTTTAAATTCTCTTCGCATCTGCATGAGGAGCAAATACTATTTTCTAGCCCCTGTATTTGCAGTTCTTTCTCTATGAGATATAGCGACATTTAGTCAATAATGCATATTACAAGGGGCCAAGATTTTAGTATTAGTTTGCCTCGTTTTTTAAGAATTTTGCATTGATTAATTTTTAATAATTCTTGGAATAATTCACTTTTTTCATTCCACCTTTCATCATCAATAGCAATATTTTTAGCCTAAATTTCAAGCATACTGTATCCATATAATCATTTAATTCACCCGCAATATTAAACCTCTCTTTAATGTGGCCTATAATGTTCATCTTAAGAATATTGCCTCGAGTAAGGGGTATTGCCAGGGAACAAATTTCAACGCTATGTACAGAATTAAGAGATTCACTTCTGGTTACAGATATTATTATATTGGCTTAGTATTTAGTTAAATTAAAACGCTAATACAATTTTGGCCAATAAGAAAATATATATATATATATTTTCAAAAATATTAATATTAATTTCGAAATATGAAAATTAATATTTTGATTTTTCAAAAAAAAATATTTTCAAAATATTAATATTAATCTTGAAATATGAAAATCAATATTTCAATTTTAATTTTTTTTTATAAATATATTTTTTAATAATAATTTCTATTTACTACAAATATATCATATCAATATGATAAATAATAATAATAATAATAATAATAATAATAATATGTCAGCAGTGCCTCGAAATAATATGTCAGTATATGGCCGGGTTATAATACAATATATTTAATAATTATTCCTTAACCCCCAATAAAAATGCATATAACAAGACAAAAAAATTAATGTAAATTCCTGAATTCCTTTAATTAGTTAAAATTTATAGACACATTTAAATATATTTGTAGGAAACCAGATATGAATCAATACTATACACGTTTAAACTATTATAATATGCTATGCAAAGATCATAAAAGTTGCCTTATTCACAGTAGTCTCTCAAATCAGAGTTGCATGTAAAATACCATAAGATACCAGAATCTGAGCCACTAACATTCAAACAGTACAATCAGCTATATAGCCACAATTTGTTTTATATAATTCCAATTTAAAACATCAGAAATTGTATATATTATTTGTGCCAACAACCAAACTCCTATGCCAATTTATCTAAGGTGAATTAAATTCTTAGTTACCTACAGTTAAGACAAATTCTAAAATATATTTATATATTTGCAAAGATAAATTACTTAGCATACAACAGACAAGCTTACCACTGTATAGGACTATGAAACACAAGGTTAAAATACAATTTGTTCTTTTAGACCTGCTATTTGATTACAATTACTAAATACCTTTGATTTGAGTATTACCTATATTTAGCAACCTCTTATACTTTACCAGATATAACCAAATCGATATTCAGCTTCCAATATTTCTCAACAGGTCCAATTTCACCTCAGAATACAAAAGGAGTATTTTGCATGTGGAAAAGTAAGGGTAGCTATTATGCCTTTTAGTAACTGTATTTCAAATGCAGCCAATTTCAGTTACCAGTTAGCAGACAGACAGCAGACTATCCTATGGGGTTTTATCATGAACATCTCATTGGACACCTGGGAGGTCTTATCGGATTGGCCCTGGGAAATTTAATTTTTTACAGCCAAAGGCCTTCTGGCTGTAATACTGGATTTTGGCCATCAGGAACAGCAGTCAGAGACAAACAGTTTCATCCAATCATTTCAATACAGTAAAAACATTTCTTTAAAATGTGTACTTAAAATGCCATAATTTCTTTATATTAATGTTACATGTTCAAATACACATGGGTCACACAGTATCATTTTTCCTGATCATTTTAAAACCACATGTGAATGTATTTCACTTATAATGTATAAAATGCATTTAAACAATATTTTTTATCAAACAATTTAATGATTATAATATCTTCATCCTGGATTCAATTTCCCTCTTCAGCCATCCGCTCAACATCAAATATATGCTTTGAGATCAGCAGATATATGTGGTTTTCACACAATTATATCTACATTTGATTATTATCCCATACAGATTCATATTTCATTTCTGTATGTTTCTTTTTAAGTGTATAAGACACATAGGATATTATTTAAAATACCAATTATCTGTTTACTTACTAGGTGCCTGAAATGAAAGAAATAATTGTTAGAAATGTTAAACATTCATATATCTATTTGCAATATTTATCAATCTCAGCAAATATTTATCTAATATGAATGTTATTTGTCTCTGCTTCTTAGGTCCCCAATCTCCCATATTCATATGAAACCCAACATTTTACACATTGTTCTACGAGAAACAAAATTATACCAGCTATACATAAAAAAAGAATTGAATTCAAAATAGCTACACTGTAAACATGTGTTTTTGCCTGGCCAAACTTCCATTGTCTAGAATTTGTGGATTCAAACTCAATAGGGGCCCCATATCTTTGCATATATTTAGGCCATGTCTGATAAGTTTATCACTCATCTTGGTATACACATCTGAGGGGTTTCTGTGACTTAGATAATGAGACAGAAGTTTTCTCTTTGAAATAACTTAAATGTTATCTTAATTAGGAGAAGCATATCTTATGTCTGATCAAAGATTTACAATATACAAACTGTAGATGGCCATCTATTTTGAAGTGATTTGCCCTTCTTTGAAATGACAGTCCAATTGTCTTTTCTAAGATTACTTTGAAAACAATTTCTTTTGATGATTGGGACAAAGGCTTGAGCTGTATCCTGTGTACTCAAAAGAAGTGGGTGCTAAATTATACACAGTGACATTTGAAGTTTTACAAATAAAATGAATTATTTGGTGTATACAACCATCTATATATATATTAAATAATAATATGTATATATATATATTATTTAATAATATTCACAGATCGTCTGACACCCCTAAATCGCCAACCCCCACATAGCAGACTACATAAATAAACTATAACCCTTAAACCCCTACCCCCACATTGCAAACTAACTAAATAAATTATTAACCAGTAAACAGCCACCCTCCCTACAATACAAAGTCATAAACTAACAACTAAACCCCCTAACATAACACCCCCTAACTTAACCCCAATTAACATATCCATAAATTAACTAAAAATATCCTAACTACCTTTAAATACAAAATAAAAAATACTTACCTGTAAAATTAAATTAAAACCTAAGCTTACCTTAAAAAACTACCATTACAAAAAAATCAAACCTTACATTACACAAATAAAATAAACCTTAGATAACAAAAAAAAACATTTACAAAAAATAAAAAACCTAACATATACAAAAGAAATCCCTACCAATACAAAAAAAATACTTACAAAAATACCCACAGAATTACCAAAAATAAAAAATAGCCCTTAAAAGTGCCTTTTATATGGCATTGTCGTAAAGCAAACAGCTCTTTTACCTAAAAAAATGCAATAACCCCCTAACATTAAAACACCCCACCTTCCCAAAATAAAAAAGGACCTAAAACAAATACTAAAATACTCATTCCCCCAAAAATGGCATTCGGATGGGCATTGCCCTTTAAAAAGGCATTCAGCTCTTTTGCTTCCCAAATAAAAAATCTAATCTTAAAAAAAAAAAACACCCCCCAAAAAAACCTAAATCTAACCCCAAAGTTGGTACTAACCAAAGATGACGGGTGGGGCACCATCTTCATCTCGGCAGAGCTCCATCTTCATCTATCTTCATCCCGGGGTCGGGCGGCGGTGGCGAAATCGGTACTCCTCTTCAGGCCTTCAACACGAAGGTCCTCTTCATTCGGTCTCCAGCCACACACTGAAGAGTGAATGCAAGGTGCCCCTTTTATATAGGGGTACCCTTGCATTCTTATTGGCTGTTCAAATCAGCCAGTAGGATGAAAGCTTTAAAACAAACAAAATGGTATCCAACTAAAATTTCCTCTGTTTTTCAGGCATACATGTATTGTGATCTAAGTATTATTTGATTATGTCAACTCCCAAATAATATTGGAATATAAGGATGTCACATCACATCAAATGTGATGTGACAAATGTCAATTTTTTATAATAGTCTTTATCTAATTGGATTCTATTGGCTTCACCTAAATAATCACTTCTGTCCTGCAGGTCAATTCTTCCCTTTTATCGGCCTATCTTATTGCAACATCTTTATTGGAAGAAAGTTTCCATAATGCTGGTCTTTAAAATGTATTAAAATTAGATTCTTCTACATTCAGGTTAGGAATTTCATTGAAGTCCCTCAACACCAAAGATTGAAAGAATTGCAGAGTTGGACAGCTGTAAAGTGCATTGAATTGTTATTGTACTCTCAGATCTGTATGAATAACATTTTCAAACATATGTTTCCTTATATCATCAGGATCTAACACCAGAATATCCTCTGATTTCATCCTCTCTTTCATATTATCTGTGAAAAAAGGTATATCATTTTTATCTTTAATATTTTTGTTGCAGAAATACTTCTGTAATGGTAATTTTCATATAAACCTAGTTAGATCTACAAAATATAGAAACTATTATGTTGATTTGCTGGGTTAAAAGAAAGCCCTTGTGCTAAAACTGCAATTTCCTTATTTGATAGTTTATATGGTGACAGATAAGATTATAAATAACCTTACCTAGTCTCTCAAATTTCTTTTTTAGAGTATCCCTCTCCCTCTGTGGCCACTCATGCGTATGAGCGCTTTCCTCTTAATACAATAGGGGACTCTATAATTGTATTTCTTTCCAATTTCTTAAAAATGGAATATGCTTTTTCTTTTGATGATTTGCCTGATTGCATTCCCCTTGTAAAATTATTTGATTTCGTATTACCTAGAAATCCTGTGGTGTGTTTATGTGGGCTACAATATGTAGTTAGAATCTGTAGCCCTATCAGAAAAATATGGGGGAGCACCACAGAAACATTGATAACATAATGCTAAAACATAGTATACCTAGATACGTTACACAGCAACCTGAAGGCAATAAGGAGGTTTTAAAATATTTCCCATAGAGAGGAAACCCACATCTTGGGGGGTCCAATAGATTAACATGTTTACACCAAAGAGAAACTTATTGGATATATATATTATGTACCCGAGTTCCTTTTGGCCTTAATGATAATGTACAAATTCAGTTTTCTTTTATAATATATATATGGTGTTTTTAGATAGATTTTTCTGTCTAAGGTTTTTTTACACTAGCTTTATTTATATACATCCAGAATATTCTATCAGGTGGTGCTTTAGGACCATGTAGATGTTTTGTTTTAGGATATCACTATATGTGTGTCGTTTGTAACTGCAATTAGTTTAGCTTATTTTCCAACAGATATAGTTATTGACCAAGAGACTGACAAACCTCTGAAATATGTTTTTCAAACTCAATGTGACTTCTAATATGTAATGCTTTAAAAAAAGAATTCATCTATGGAAACATAGCCTTTATTGTAAATGCCTGCAAGTGCTGGTAAAACATAAGTTTCAGTTTCACTTTGTGTCTATATAAGCAGAATGCTGAGCCCCAGAGAGTGAAGTCACTGAAAGAGAACAGCCAGATAAATACACAGACACAAAACAGCTGCCTTGAATACTGATAAAACTGAGAAAGAAAATCAAATGGAGAATATTAATAAAATGAAATCATTTATTATGAATTTCAGCTTTAATGACTGTAAACCTCATGGCAACCAGGGCTATAAGCGAGTGCTCCTGCAGCTGTTCGGTTATTCAGGAAACGGCAAATCGTCTTTTATCAACACCTGTAAGTACATCTTGGAGGAAGGAGCATATAAAGTGCATGCAGATGTTGCAAAATCAGATGGAGGGAAGACCATGCGCAGATTATCGTACCCACTCACAAGCAACATCACTCTGGTTGATAACCGCGGCTGCGCAAAGATGAGTGATCAAGAGACGGGGGAAATCTATGCTCAGCTCAGTAAGTGAAGCAAATATTATATCTTAATGAATAGTAAATATGAGTTCAGTTTCAGATTATCACATACTTGATGGTTTACAACTTAAGCAATAAATATGAGCTTGATATAAGACTTATATTTCCTACTGTTGCTGCTATGTGTTTTGATCTTTTTTCATATATCTTGGGTTTTTCTATCAATATGGCATTTTAGTGTTTGCGAGTAAATGCTTCTAATTTCTCTCTGTGTTTCAGGTAATCTGCTGCCTCTGGACCAGGAAGTGCAGTGGCAAAGGGGGTATATGGGTATAATGACAAGAATGGTGGAAGCCGACAAGAATGCCAATTACACAGATTTTATAGTTCCTATTTTTGTGTACAGGTTAGTTATAAATCACATATGGTTAACTTGCTACATGTGAACTTTTTGTTTGTATAAAATTATATTAATAGCTAATTTCTGTGCTAAATATTTGTTGCTTATATATATATATATTAACTGAAATACATTTTGGAATAGTCTATTATATATTCAACAAACTATTTAATGATACATAATGATAAAGTTAATGTTTTATAATATTCTTACTATTGCAGTGTTAAGAAAGGGATTTCAGATGAAGAAATGCCAGAAATAAAGAAATTGCTTAAAAATGCCTGGGATCTAACAGGTACTAATCTTATCAGTTTTCTTTCTTATATAAAAGTGATAATACTGGTACTGTATATCAGAAGTTGTAAGCCCGGCTGTATGAGATTAGGTGCCAGTGCCTCTAATCATAGTCTGCATGAGAACCTGAGTGAGTTTTATCTAATATCGCTAGTAACATTATACACAAAAACACAAGATATTCATTTTTTTTACATGTATGTTTAAGGGACATTAAGTCAGTTATTGATTTATGCATTAGCAATGATTTTTTTTATTTTGCTAATTATAATTGCAATTACTTGCTGTTAGTTCAGTTCTTTAGCCCTGCAGGGGGCAGTAGACCATAAGATTTTGGTGATTATGCAGTGCAGGATAAACTGATGTTGCCCTTGTCGGTAACTTTTTATACCTTTATTATTTAAATCTCCCCCACCCCTCTTTACTTGTCTGTTTGCTCTGCATATAGCAGCATGGGAGTCACATTAAGCATCAGGTCACCTTTATAGAGCACCATTTATTTTATCTGACACCTATATTGTTTACTAACTAGTAATGAAAACAAATCAGAAGATATAATGGCCTCTATTTATCAAGCTGTCAACCGCAAATACGCTGGAATTCCGCAGCATATTTGTGGTGAGCCTGTTTCGCCTTAGTTATCAAACCCTACAGACCGGCAAAAGTAGAATTTAATGACATAACATACGATCCACCGGACTCAGTCCGACACAAATCGATGCTTACGTCACTCCAGATGTTCCGAATGCAAGTTCGGCACAATCTCACTACTTTTGCTAATTATCAAATAACTAGCAGGTACGCTCGGCACTTTTCCAGCCCAGCATACCTGGTTTTCAATCCGCCCTGGAGGCGGCGGATGCCATAGGAATCAATGGGAGTCTGAAAGCAGCGAAAGCTTATGTTCGCTGCTGCCCGATATCCCATTGATTCCTATGGTAATGTCTACACTTAACACCCTAATATGTACCCCGAGTCTAAACACCCCTAATCTGCCCCCCCTACACCGCCACCACCTACATTACACTTATTAACCACTAATCTGCCGCCACCTACATTATACTTATTAACCCCTAAACCGCCACTTCCTGAGCCCACCGCCACTCTAATAAATTTATTAACCCCTAAACCGCCGTTAACGGACCCCGCCGCAACTATATAAAGTGTTTAACCCATAAACCGCCGCTCCCGGAGCCCACCGCCACCTACATTATATTTATTAACCCCTAATCTGCCCCCCCCTACACCGCCGCCACCTACATTATATTTATTGACCCGTAAACCTAAGTCTAATCATAACCCTAACACCCCCTAACTTAAATATAATTTAAATAAATCTAAGTAAATTATTCCTATTTAAAACTAAATACTTACCTATAAAAAAAACCTAAGATAGCTACAATATAACTAATAAAGTAAAAAAAAACCCACTAAATTACAGAAAATAATAAAATAATTAAAAGATTTTTAAACTAATTACACCTAATCTAATCCCCCTAACAAAATAAAAAAGCCCCCCAAAATAAAAAAGCCCTACCCTACACTAAATTACAAATAGCCCTTAAAAGGGCTTTTTGCGGGGCATTGCCCCAAAGTAATCAGCTCTTTTACCTGAAAAAAAAGGTACAATATCCCCCCAACATTAAACCCCACCACCCACACACCCGACCCTACTCTAAAACCCACCCAATCCCCCCTTAAAAAACCTAACACTAACCCCTTGAAGATCACCTTACCTTGAGAAGTCTTCACCCAACCGGGCCGAAGTCCTCAACGAAGGTGGGCGAAGTGCTCCTCCAGACGGGCAGAAGTCTTCATTCAAGCTGGGCAGAAGAGGTCCTCCAGACGGGCAGAAGTCTTCATCCAGATGGCATCTTCTATCTTCATCCATCTGGCGCAGAGCGGCTCCATCTTCAAGGCATCCGACGCGGAGCATCCTTCCTGGCCGAAGTCCTCAACGAAGCCGGGCAAAGTGGTCCTCCAGACGGGAAGAAGTCTTTATCCAAGCCGGGCAGAAGAGATTCTCCAGACGGGCAGAAATCTTCACCATCCAGACGGCATCTTCTATCTTCATCCATCTGGCGCGGAGCGGCTCCAACTTCAAGACATCTAACCCGGAGCATAGGATTGAGCTTGCATTCTATTGGCTGTTTAATCAGCCAATAGAATGCAAGCTCAATGCTATTGGCTGATTGGATCAGCCAATAGGATTGAACTTCAATACTATTGACTGATTGCATCAACCAATAGGATTTTTCCTACCTTAATTCCGATTGGCTGATAGAATTCTATCAGCCAATCGGAATTGAAGGGATGCCATCTTGGATGACGTCACTTAAAGGAACCTTCATTTGTCGGGTAGTCGTCGGCCAGGAAGGATGCTCCATGTCGGATGTCTTGAAGATGGAGCCGCTCCGCCCCGGATGGATGAAGATTGAAGATGCCGTCTGGATGAAGACTTCTGCCCGTCTGGAGGACCTCTTCTGCCCGGCTTGGATGAAGACTACTGCCTGTCTGGAGGACCACTTCTGCCGGATTTGTTGAGGACTTTGGCCCGGTTGGGTGAAGACTTCTCAATCGCTAGATTTAGAGTTTTGTCGGTAACGACCCGCGTAGCTAACGCTGGCTTTTTTCTGGCCACACTTTTAAATAACTCTGGTATTGAGAGTTCACAGAATGGCTGCGTTAGGCTCCAAAAAAGGAGCGTAGAGCATATTTAACGCAACTTCAACTCTCGATACCAGAGTTGCTTACGGACGCGGCCAGCTTCAAAAACGTGCTCGTGCACGATTCCCCCATAGAAAACAATGGGGCTGTTTGATCTGAAAAAAAACTAACACCTGCAAAAAAGCCGCGTTCAGCTCCTAACGCAGCCCCATTGTTTGCTATGGGGAAACACTTCCTACGTCTGCACCTAACACTCTAACATGTACCCCGAGTCTAAACACCCCTAACCTTACACTTATTAACCCCTAATCTGCCGCCCCCGCTATTGCTGACCCCTGCATATTTTTTTTAACCCCTAATCCGCCGCTCCGTTAACCGCCGCTACTTACATTATCCCTATGTACCCCTAATCTGCTGCCCCTAACACCGCCGACCCCTATATTATATTTATTAACCCCTAATCTGCCCCCCACAACATCGCCTCTACCTGCCTACACTTATTAACCCCTAATCTGCCGAGCAGGCCGCACCGCTATTATAATAAAGTTATTAACCCCTAATCCGCCTCACTAACCCTATAATAAATAGTATTAACCCCTAATCTGCCCTCCCTAACATCGCCGACACCTAACTTCAAACATTAACCCCTAATCTGCCGACTGGAGCTCACCACTATTCTAATAAATGTATTAACCCCTAAAGCTAAGTCTAACCCTAACACTAACACCCCCCTAAATTAAATATAATTTAAATCTAACGAAATTAATTAACTCTTATTAAATAAATTATTCCTATTTAAAGCTAAATACTTACCTGTAAAATAAATCCTAATATAGCTACAATATAAATTATAATTATATTATAGCTATTTTAGGATTTATATTTATTTTACAGGTAACTTTGTATTTATTTTAACCAGGTACAATAGCTATTAAATAGTTAAGAACTATTTAATAGCTAAAATAGTTAAAATAATTACAAATTTACCTGTAAAATAAATCCTAACCTAAGTTACTATTAAACCTAACACTACACTATCAATAAATTAATTAAATACAATATCTACAAATAAATACAATTAAATAACATAGTAACATAGTAGATAAGGTTGAAAAAAGACTGAAGTCCATCGAGTTCAACCTATACAAATCTAAAATACTTACAAAAAGCTCCAGTTAAGCTTAAATAACCCCATTAAAATGTGACCCATTTAAAACTAGCAATCATATCCATGAATTTTGTTTATATACAGAAATTTATCCAGACTATTTTTAAATGTATCTATGGTATTGGCATTCACTACCTCCTTTGGTAATGAGTTCCACAATTTTATTGCTCTTACAGTGAAAAAACGTTTCCGTTGCAGGAGATTAAATTTCCTTTCCTCCAACCTTAAATTATGACCCCTTGTCAGAAACAATTTTCTTGGAATAAACAGAGCTTCTGCCATCTCTGTATATGGGCCTTGAATATATTCATATAAAGCAATCATGTCACCTCTCAAGCGCCTTTTTTCTAAAGAAAACAGACCCAGTTTGGCTAGCCTCTCCTCATAGGTTAATTTCTCCAATCCCCTTATTAGCTTTGTGGCCCTTCTCTGAACTTTTTCTAGTTCTGCAATATCTTTTTTAGCAATTGGTCCCCAGAACTGCACTCCAAACTCAAGGTGAGGTCTTACCAGGGCTTTATATAATGACAGAATTATGCTTTCCTCCCTTGAATCAATGCCTCTTTTAATACATGCTAGTATCTTATTAGCCTTTGAAGCCGCTGCCCTGCATTGTGCACCCATCTTTAGCTTGTTATCTATTACTACTCCCAAATCCCTTTCCTCCTGTGTTTGGCTAAGTCTTGTCCCATTTAAAAAATACGTAGCCTGCTTATTTTTACTTCCAAAATGTAGAACCTTGCATTTTTCCGTATTAAATCTCATTTTCCATTCACTTGCCCATAGTTCTAATTTTAGCAAATCCCTTTGTAAAGAGAGTTCGTCCTGCTCTGACCTTATGACCTTACTTAACTTAGTAACATCTGCAAAAATAGAGATGTCGCTATTTAATCCTTGCTCCAAGTCATTTATAAAAATATTAAAAAGAACAGGGCCCAGTACTGATCCCTGGGGGACGCCACTGATTACCTTTGTCCAATCTGAGTATGATCCATTTACTACTACTCGTTGCTCCCTATCTTTTATCCAGTTATTTATCCATGAGCTAACATTTTCAGCTATTCCCAGTCCCTTAATTTTGTGCATTAATCTCTCATGTGGCACTGTATCAAATGCCTTTGCAAAATCTAAATATATATCACATCAACTGATTCCCCTTTATCTATATTTTTACTTACTTCCTCGTAGAATCTAATTAGATTAGTTTGACATGATCTATTTCTCCTAAAGCCATGCTGATTAGAACTCATAATCTTGTTTACACGAATATGCTCATCCATATAATCCCTTATAATCCCTTCAAATATCTTCCCCACTATTGATGTCAGACTAACTGGTCTATAGCTTCCTGGATCATCCCTGCTTCCCTTTTTGAAGAGTGGCACCACATCAGCTTTACGCCAATCCTGGGGTACCATGCCTGAGGATAATGAGTCTTGAAAAATTAAGAGTAAAGGTTTGTCTATAACAGTGCTAAATTCCCTTAACACCCTTGGGTGTATTCCATCTGGGCCTGGAGTTTTATTTACCTTAATATTTTCCAGTTTTTTCCTGATATCCTCTAAACAAAACCCAGTTAGTGGTATGGACTGGCATGTTCTATTCTGTTCCAAAGTATCATTCAACGGTTCCTCTCTTGTGTATACCGAAGAAAAAAACTGGTTTAGTACCTCAGCCTTCTCCCTGTCATTATTTATCATGCTACCCTCCACGCATTTTAATGTACCTATATTATCCTTCTTAGATTTTTTGCTATTTATGTACTTAAAGAACCTTTTAGGGTTAGACTTAGAATCCTTGGCAATTAATTTTTCATTTTCAATTTTGGCTAATTTGATTGCTTTTTTGCATGCTTTGTTACATTCCTTATAAATATTGTATGCCGAGAACTATTTTCTTTTAATAATTTAAATGCCCTACGTTTTTTCCTAATTTCTCTTAACACATTTTTATTTAGCCATAACGGCTTTGTTTTTTTATTTTTATTTTTATAACCATATGCTATGTGTTGATATGTATATTTATTTAACACATTTTTAAGTACAAAAAATAAAAAAGAACTAAGTTACAAAAAATAAAAAAATATTTACAAACATTAGAAAAATATTACAACAATTTTAAAGTAATTACACCTTCTCTAAGCCCCCTAATAAAATAACAACGCACCCCAAAATAAAAAAATGCCCTACCCTATTCTAAATTACAAAAGTTCAAAGCTCTTTTACCTTACCAGCCCTGAACAGGGCCCTTTGCGGGGCATGCCCCAAGAAATTCAGCTCTTTTGCCTGTAAAAAAACACATACAATACCCCCCCCCAACATTACAACCCACCACCCACATACCCCTAATCTAACCCAAACCCCCTTAAATAAACACTAAGCCCCTGAAGATCTTCCTACCTTGTCTTCACCTCACCGGGTATCACACCGATCCGTCCTGGCTCCGATATCTTCATCCAACCCAAGCGGGGGCTAGACATCCATCATCCGACGGCTGAAGAAGTCCAGAAGAGGGTCCAAAGTCTTCATCCTATCCGGGAAGAAGAGTAGATCCGGACCGGCAACCATCTTCTTCCAAGCGGCATCTTCTATCTTCATCCGATGAGGACCGGCTCCATCGTGAAGACCTCCAGCGCGGACCCATCTTCTTCCGACGACGTCCAACTGAAGAATGACGGTTCCTTTAAGGGACGTCATCCAAGATGGCGTCCCTCGAATTCCGATTGGCTGATAGGATTCTATCAGCCAATCGGAATTAAGGTAGGAAAATTCTGATTGGCTGATGGAATCAGCCAATCAGAATCAAGTTCAATCCGATTGGCTGATCCGATCAGCCAATCAGATTGAGCTCGCATTCTATTGGCTGTTCCGATCTATTGGCTGTTGGGTTGGATGAAGATATCGGAGCCAGGACAGATCGGTGTGATACCCAGTGAGGTGAAGACAAGGTAGGAAGATCTTCAGGGGCTTAGTGTTAGGTTTATTTAAGGGGGGTTTGGGTTAGATTAGGGGTATGTGGGTGGTGGGTTGTAATGTTGGGGGGGGGTATTGTATGTGTTTTCTTACAGGCAAAAGAGCTGAATTTCTTGGGGCATGCCCCGCAAAGGGCCCTGTTCAGGGCTGGTAAGGTAAAAGAGCTTTGAACTTTTGTAATTTAGAATAGGGTAGGGCATTTTTTTATTTTGGGGGGCTTTGTTATTTTATTAGGGGGCTTAGAGTAGGTGTAATTAGTTTAAAATTGTTGTAATATTTTTCTAATGTTTGTAAATATTTTTTTATTTTTTGTAACTTAGTTCTTTTTTATTTTTTGTACTTTAGTTAGTTTATTTAATTGTATTTATTTGTAGATATTGTATTTAATTAATTTATTGATAGTGTAGTGTTAGGTTTAATTGTAGGTAATTGTAGGTATTTTATTTAATTTATTTATTGATAGTGTAGTGTTAGGTTTAATTGTAACTTAGGTTAGGATTTATTTTACAGGTAAATTTGTAATTATTTTAACTATTTTAGCTATTAAATAGTTCTTAACTATTTAATAGCTATTGTACCTGGTTAAAATAAATACAAAGTTACCTGTAAAATAAATATAAATCCTAAAATAGCTATAATATAATTATAATTTATATTGTAGCTATATTAGGGTTTATTTTACAGGTAAGTATTTAGCTTTAAATAGGAATAATTTATTTAATAAGAGTTAATTTATTTTGTTAGATTTAAATTATATTTAACTTAGGGGGGTGTTAGGGTTAGGGTTAGACTTAGCTTTAGGGGTTAATCCATTTATTACAGTAGCGGCGAGATTCGGTCGGCAGATTAGGGGTTAATAATTGAAGTTAGGTGTCGGCGATGTTAGGGAGGGCAGATTAGGGGTTAATACTATTTATTATAGGGTTATTGAGGTGGGAGTGAGGCGGATTAGGGGTTAATAACTTTATTATAGTAGCGGTGCGGTCCGCTCGGCAGATTAGGGGTTAATAAGTGTAGGCAGGTGGAGGCGACGTTGAGGGGGGCAGATTAGGGGTTAATAAATATAATATAGGGGTCGGCGGTGTTAGGGGCAGCAGATTAGGGGTACATAAGTATAACGTAGGTGGCGGTCGGCAGATTAGGGGTTAATTATTGTAGGTAGCTGGCGGCGACATTGTGGGGGGCAGGTTAGGGGTTAATAAATATAATATAGGGGTCGGCGGTGTTAGGGGCAGCAGATTAGGGGTACATAAGTATAACGTAGGTGGCGGTCGGCAGATTAGGGGTTAAAAATATTTAATCGAGTGGCGGCGATGTGGGGGGACCTCGGTTTAGGGGTACATAGGTAGTTTATGGCTGTTAGTGTACTTTAGAGCACAGTAGTTAAGAGCTTTATGAACCGGCATTAGCCCAGAAAGCTCTTAACTCCTGACTTTTTTCTGCGGCTGGAGTTTTGTCGTTAGATTTCTAACGCTCACTTCAGACACGACTCTAAATACCGGAGTTAGAAAGATCCCATTGAAAAGATAGGATACGCAATTGACGTAAGGGGATCTGCGGTATGGAAAAGTCGCGGCTTAAAAGTGAGCGTTAGACCCTTTCCTGACTGACTCCAAATACCGGCGGTAGCCTAAAACCAGCGTTAGGAGCCTCTAACGCTGGTTTTCACGGCTACCGCCAAACTCTAAATCTAGGCCAATGTAAGGTGATCTTCAAGGGGTTAGTGTTAGGTTTTTTTAAGGGGGATTGGGTGGGTTTTAGAGTAAGGTTGGGTGTGGGGGTGGTGGGTTTTAATGTTGGGGGGATATTGTACCTTTTTTTTCAGGTAAAAGAGCTGATTACTTTGGGGCAATGCCCCGCAAAAAGCCCTTTTAAGGGCTATTTGTAATTTAGTGTAGCGTAGGGCTTTTTTTTATTTTGGGGGGCTTTTTTATTTTTTTAGGGGGATTAGATTAGGTGTAATTATTTTAAAAATGTCTGTTTTTTTGTACTTTAGATAATTGTATTTAATTTTATTTAATTGTAGTTAATGTAGGTAATTATTTAATTATAGTGTAGTGTTAGGTGTAATTGTAACTTAGGTTAGGTTTTATTTTACAGGTACTTTTGTATTTATTTTAACTAGGTAGTTATTAAATAGTTAATAACTATTTAATAACTATTGTACCTAGTTAAAATAAATACAAAGTTGCCTGTAAAATAAAAATAAACCCTAAGCTATCTACAATGTAACTATTAGTTATATTGTAGCTATCTTAGGGTTTATTTTATAGGTAAGTATTTAGTTTTAAATAGGAATAAATTAGTTAATGCTAGGAATATTTGTTTAGATTTATTTAAATTATATTTAAGTTAGGAAGGGTTAGGGTTAGGGTTAGACTTAGGTTTAGGGCTTAATACATTTAACCCCTTAACGACCAAGGACGTACGCCACACGTCCTCAAAAAAAAGTCAGTTAATGACCGAGGACGTGTGGCGTACGTCCTTGGTCTGGAAAGCAGCTGGAAGCGATCCTGCTCGCTTCCAGCTGCTTTCCGGTTATTGCAGTGATGCCTCGATATGGAGGCATCCTGCAATAACCCCCCTTGGCCATCCGATGCAGAGAGAGCCACTCTGTGGCCCTCTCTGCACCGGACATCGATGGCCGGTATCGTTGGTGGGTGGGAGCTTACGTGGGAGGCGGGTGGCGGCCATCGGTGCGCTATGTGGAGTGGAGGGGGGCGGGATCGGGGGGCGGGAGCTACGGGGGCGCGCACGGGAGCGCGCGCGTGCACGGGGGTGGTGGGCGGGCGCGTGCACGGGGCGGGAGCGGGTGGGAACCGCTACACTACAGAAAAAAAAAAGTTAAAAAGTTGAAAAAACCCCCCACTAAAATGCAATCTAAGGGTCCTGGAAGGGGTTGGGGGTTGGTCTCGGTGGGGGGGGAAAGCTACACTACAGAAAAGGGAATTAAAAAAAAAAAAAGGCACATTTTGTTACAAAACTGGGTACTGGCAGACAGCTGCCAGTACCCAAGATGGCGCCCATTATTGCAGAGGGGAAGGGTTAGAGAGCAGTATGGTGGGGGATCAGTGAGGTTGGGGTCTAAGGGGGGATCCTACACATCAGCATATGTAAATATGCTTTTTTTTTTTTTAAAAAAAAGGGCCAAATACCTTTTATTTTAGTACTGGCAGAGTTTCTGCCAGTACTTAAGATGGCGGGGACAATTGTGGGGTGGGGGAGGGAAGAGAGCTGTTTGGGAGGGATCAGGGGGTCTGATGTTTCAGGTGGGAGGCTGAGCTCTACACTAAAGCTAAAATTAACCCTGCAAGCTCCCTACAAGCTACATAATTAACCCCTTCACTGCTAGCCACAATACACGTGTGATGCGCAGCGGCATTTAGAGGCCTTCTAATTACCAAAAAGCAATGCCAAAGCCATATATGTCTGCTATTTCTGAACAAAGGGGATCCCAGAGAAGCATTTACAACCATTTGTGCCATAATTGCAGAAGGTGTTTGTAAATAATTTCAGTGAGAAACCTAAAATTGAGAAAAAATTAACGTTTCTTTTAATTTGATCGCATTTAGCGGTGAAATGGTGGCATTAAATATACCAAAATTGGCCTAGATCAATACTTGGGGTTGTCTACTACACTACACTAAAGCTAAAACTACCCCAAAAAGCTCCCTACATGCTCCCTAATTAACCCCTTCACTGCTGGGCATAATACACGTGTGGTGCGCAGTGGCATTTAGCGGCCTTCTAATTACCAAAAAGCAACACCAAAGTCATATATGTCTGCTATTTCTGAACAAAGGGGATCCCAGAGAAGAATTTACAACCATTTATGCCATAATTGCACAAGCTGTTTGTAAATAATTTAAGTTAGAAACCAAAAGTTTGTGAAAAAATTTGTGAAAAGTGAACAATTTTTTCTATTTGATTGCATTTGGCGGTGAAATGGTGGCATGAAATATACCAAAATGGGCCTAGATCAATACTTTGGGTTGTCTACTAAAAAAAAATATATACATGTCAATGGATATTCAGAGATTCCTGAAAGATATCAGTGCTCTAATGTAACTATCGCTAATTTTGAAAAGAAATGGTTTGGAAATAGCAAAGTGCTACTTGTATTTATGGCCCTATAGTTTACAAAAAAAAGCAAAGAACATGTAAACATTGGGTATTTCTAAACTCAGGACAACATTTAGAAACTATTTAGCATGGGTGTTTTTTGGTGGTTGTAGATGTGTAACAGATTTTGGGGGTCAAAGTTAGAAAAAGTGTGTTTTTTTCCATTTTTTCCTCATATTTTATAATTTTTTTATAGTAAATTATAAGATATGATGAAAATAATGGTATCTTTAGAAAGTCCATTTAATGGCGAGAAAAACGGTATATAATATGTGTGGGTACAGTAAATGAGTAAGAGGAAAATTACAGCTAAACACAAACACCTCAAAAATGTAAAAATAGCCTTGGTCCCAAACGGACAGAAAATGGAAAAGTGATGTGGTCATTAAGGGGTTAATATAGTGGCGGCGGTGTAGGGGGGCAGATTAGGGGTTAATAAATATAATGTAGGTGGCGGCGGGGTCCGTGAGTGGCGGTTTAGGGGTTAATAAATTTATTAGAGTTGCGGTGGGCTCCGTGAGCGGCGGTTTAGGGGTTAATAACTTTATTTAGTTGCGGTGGGCTCCGGGAGCAGCGGTATAGGGGGTAAACAGTATAGTATAGTGTGGGTGTTTAGTGACAGGGTACCAATAAAGCTGTGAAAAAGCCGAAGAGCAGCAAGATCGATGACTGTTAGTTAACAACAGCCCGCTGCTCATCGCCCCGTACTTGGTGCACTGCTTTTTGACAGATTTTTTTGTAATTTTGGAGAATGTATTCAGGACCGCGGCAGCGATGTTAGGCGATCTAAGGCGAGCTTATTGGTGCGGCGAATGCAGGTAAGTTGACAGTTTGATAAGTAGGGGCCAATGTGTTATGTTTCTCATTCTTGAAATGTCTCTAACCATAAAAATTTTAGATACATTTAAAAATGACAAAAAAATCTGATTCATCAGAGGGGCAGTTTAACCCTTGCTTACAATATATAAATGTTCCTATACTCACCTAGTGAAGCAAAAATATATAAATAAAAAAGCAAATAAAATAGTTACACCAAAAATCATCCTATATTTCACAGAATATCACTCATGTGTGTATGTAGGTGTTTGCATACATATACTGTTTATATATATATATATATATATATATGTGTGTGTGTGTGTGTGTGTGTGTGTATGTAGGTGTTTGCATATATATGTGTGTGTGTGTATGTATGTATGTGTGATTGCGTGTACGCGTGTATGTATGTATGCATGTTTACGTGTATGTGTATATGTGTTTGAGTGTGTGCTTAGGAGATACCCAACCAAACTGATGTTGTTCCATATGCCTATAGTTCTGTCAGGTGATCACTGTTCCCATGATAATCAGCTAATAACGAACTGGGTATGTAGCTTCTCATTTATAAGAGAGACCTCTCTTATTTCAAAGGAGTGATGACGAACAATTTTAGTTCTTATTTTTGTGTTTTAGGTTTCCTTTCAAGGTCTAGAGCACCATAAAAGGCACAAAGTGAGTAGGTGATTGTACTTCCTATAACAATTATCTACTACCTAAAGAACCAGGAGATATTGGCCTCTAGTTATGAAACTCCATATTTTTCTAGCTTCACCGGCCCCAATACGCTCGCCTAAGCTCGCCTACCCTCGCTGCCGCGGACCTGAATACGCTCGCCAAAGTTATTAAAAAAGCTGTCCAAAAGCAGCGCACCAAGTATGGGGCAATGAGCAGCGGACTGTGATAGTTATCACACATCGATCTCGCTGCTCTTCGGCTTTTGTACAGCTTTATTAATACCCCTGTCACTAAGCACTCACACTATACTATACTGTTCTACCCCCTAAACCACCGCCCCCGGAGCCCCCCGCAACTAAATAAAGTTATTAACCCCTAAACCGCCAATCCTAGACCCCGCTGCAACACTTATAAATGTATTAACCCCTAAACCGCCACTCCCGGACCCCGCCGCCACCTACATTATACCTATTAACCCCTATCCTGCGCCCCCTATACCGCCGCCACCCATAATAAATTTATTAACCCCTATCCTGCGGATCCCGGACCCCGCCGCAACTAAATAAATTGTTTAACCCCTAAACCGCCGCTCCCGGACCCCGCCGCCACCTATATTAATCTTATAAACCCCTAATCTGCCCCCCCTACACTGTCGCCACTATAATTAATTTATTAACCCCTATCCTGCCCCCCTACACCGCCGCCACTATAATAAAATTATTAACCCCTAAACCTAAGTCTAACCCTAACCCTAACACCCCCCCTAACTTAAATATTAATTAAATACATCTAAATAAATATTACTCTTATTAACTAAATTAATCCTATTTAAAACTAAATACTTACCTTTAAAATAAACCCTAATATAGCTACAATATAACTAATAATTATATTGTCGCTATTTAGGATTTATTTTTATTTTACAGGCAAATTTCAATTTATTTTAACTAGGTACAATAGCTATTAAATAGTTATTAAATATTTGATAGCTACCTAGCTAAAATAAAGAGAAATTTACCTGTAAAATAAAAACTAACCTAAGTTACAATTACACCTAACACTACACTATCATTAAATAAATTATTCCTATTTAAAACTAAATACCTGTAAAATAAACCCTAAGATAGCTACAATGTAATTAATAATTACATTGTAGCTATTTTAGGATTTATATTTATTTTACAGGTAACTTTGTATTTCTTTTAGCTAGGTAGAATAGTTATTAACCCTTTGAGTGCTAATGACGGCTCTGAGCCGTCACAGAGTTTCCCACTCTGGTGCTAATGACGGCTCAGAGACGTCACTAGCACTCTCCCACCTTGAGGGAGATCTGGGGGCTCCCACCTGCTCCTACCCCGGCGATCATGCCTGTAGAGTGACAGGCATTGCCGGGGCTTCCCGTTTTGCGTGGTGACGTTACGCACAATAACGTGATGACGAGGCGGAGCATCCATCCGGCACGACAACTTCCTGATGAATGAGGTTCCTTTAAATGACGTCACCCAAGATGGCGTCCCTCGAATTATGATTTGCTGATAGGATTCTATCAGCCAATCGGAATTAAGGTAGGAAAAATCTGATTGGCTGATGCAATCAGCCAATCAGATTCAAGTTCAATCCGATTGGCTGATCCAATCAGCCAATCAGATTGAGCTTGCATCAGCCAATCGGATTGAACTTGAATCTGATTGGCTGATTGCATCAGCCAATCAGATTTTTCCTACCTTAATTCTGATTGGCTGATAGAATCCTATCAGCCAATCGGAATTCGAAGGACGCCATCTTGGATGACGTCATTTAAAGGAACCTCATTCGTCGGGAAGTCGTCGTGCCGGATGGATGTTCCGCGTCGGAGGAGCGAAGAAAGAAGATTGAAGATGCCGCTTGATTGAAGACATCGCCCGGATGGATGAACACTTCTCTGCCGCTTGGATGAAGAGTTCGGCCCGGCTGGGTGAAGACGACTCAAGGTAGGGAGATCTTCAGGGGGGTAGTGTTAGGTTTTTTTTAAGGGGGGGTTTGGGTGGGTTTAGAATAGGGGTATGTGGGTGGTGGGTTGTAATGTTGGGGGGTGGTATTGCGTTTTTTTTACAGGCAAAAGAGCTGTTTACTTTGGGGCAATGCCCTGCAAAAAGCCCTTTTAAGGGCTGGTAAAAGAGCTGATTACTTTTTAAATTAGAATAGGGTAGGGCATTTTTTTTATTTTGGGGGCTTTTTTATTTTATTAGGGGGCTTAGATTAGGTGTAAGTAGCTTAAAATTGTTGTAATTTTTTTTAATATTTGTAGTTTATTTTTTTTATTTTTTGTAACTTAGTTTTTTTTATGTTTTGTACTTTAGTTAGTGTATTTAATTGTAGGTATTTGTAGATAATTTATTTAATTTATTTAATGATAGTGTAGTGTTAGGTTTAATTGTAACTTAGGTTAGGATTTATTTTACAGGTAATTTTCTATTTATTTTAGCTAGGTAGTTATTAAATAGTTAATAACTATTTAATAACTATTGTACCTAGTTAAAATAAATACAAAGTTACCTGTAAAATAAATATAAATCCTAAAATAGCTACAATGTAATTATTAATTACATTGTAGCTATCTTACGCCTAGATTTAGAGTTCTGCATTAGCCGTCAAAACCAGCATTAGGGGGTCCTAACGCTGGTTTTGTCCTACCGCTGGTATTTAGAGTCAGTCAGGAAAGGGTCTAACGCTCACTTTCCAGCCGCGACTTTTCCATACCGCAGATCCCCCTACGCCAATTGCGTAGCCTATCTTTTCAATGGGATCTTTCTAACGCCGGTATTTAGAGTCTTGGCTGAAGTGAGCGTTAGAAATCTAATGACAAGACTCCAGCCGCAGAAAAAAGCCAGGAGTTAAGAGCTTTCTGGGCTAACGCCGGTTCATAAAGCTCTTAACTACTGTGCTCTAAAGTACACTAACACCTATAAACTACCTATGTACCCCTAAACCGAGGCCCCCCCACATCACCGCCACTCTAATAAAAAAATTTAACCCCTAATCTGGCGACCGCACACCGCCGCAACCTACATTATCCCTATGTACCCCTAATCTGCTGCCCCTAACACCACCGACTCCTACATAATATTTATTAACCCCTAATCTGCCGACCGGACCTCACAGCTACTCTAATAAATGTATTAACCCCTAAAGCTAAGTCTAACCCTAACCCTAACACCCCCCTAAATTAAATATAATTTTAATCTAACGAAATAAATTATTTCTTATTAAATAAATGAATCCTATTTAAAGCTAAATACTTACCTGTAAAATAAACCCTAATATAGCTACAATATAAATAATAATTATATTGTAGCTATTTTAGGATTTATATTTATTTTACAGGCAACTTTGTATTTATTTTAACTAGGTACAATAGCTATTAAATAGTTAATAACTATTTAATAGCTGCCTAGCTAAAATAATTACAAAATTACCTGTAAAATAAATCCTAACCTAAGTTACAATTAAACCTAACACTATACTAGCAATAAATTAATTAAATAAACTACCTACAATTATCTACAATTAAATCAACTAAACTAAATTACAAAAAATAAAAAAAGAACTAAGTTACAAAAAATAAAAAAATAATTTACAAACATTATAAATATATTACAACAATTTTAAGCTAATTAGACCTACTCTAAGCCCCCTAATAAAATAACAAAGCCCCCCAAAATAAAAAAATGCCCTACCCTAAAAATTGAAAAGCTCTTTACCTTACCAGCCCTTAAAAGGGCTTTTTGCGGGGCATGCCCCAAAGAATTCTGCTCTTTTGCCTGTAAAAAAAAGCATACAATACCCCCCCAACATTACAACCCACCACCCACATACCCCTAATCTAACCCAAACCCCCCTTAAATAAACCTAACACTAAGCCCCTGAAGATCTTCCTACCTTATCTTCACCACGCCAGGTATCACCGATCCGTCCAGAAGAGGGTCCGAAGTCTTCCTCCTATCCGGGCGGTCTTCATCCAAGCGGGGGCTGAAGAGGTCCATCATCGGGCTGAAGAGGTCCATCATCCGGCTGAAGTCTTCATCCAAGCAGGGGCTGAAGAGGTCATCCGGCTGAAGTCTTCTATCAAGCGGCATCTTCAATCTTCTTTCTTCCGGCTCCATCTTCATCCCGCCGACGTGGAACATCCATCCTGGCCGACGACTTCCCGACGAATGACGGTTCCTTTAAGGGACATCATCCAAGATGGCGTCCCTCGAATTCCGATTGGCTGATAGGATTGGAATCAGCCAATCAGATTCAAGTTCAATCTGATTGGCTAATTCCATCAGCCAATCAGAATTTTCTTACCTTAATTCCGATTGGCTGATAGAATCCTATAAGCCAATCGGAATTCGAGGGACGCCATCTTGGATGATGTCCCTTAAAGGAACCGCCATTCGTCGGGAAGTCATCGGCCAGGATGGATGTTCCACGTCGGCGGGATGAAGATGGAGCCGGAAGAAAGAAGATTGAAGATGCCACTTGATAGAAGACTTCAGCCGGATGATGGACCTCTTCAGCCCCCGCTTGGATGAAGACTTCAGCCGCATGATGGACCTCTTCAGCCCGATGATGGACCTCTTCAGCCCCAGCTTGGATGAAGACATCGCCCGGATAGGAGGAAGACTTCGGACCCTCTTCTGGATGGATCGGTGATACCCGGCATGGTGAAGATAAGGTAGGAAGATCTTCAGGGGCTTAGTGTTAGGTTTATTTAAGGGGGGTTTGGGTTAGATTAGGGGTATGTGGGTGGTGGGTTGTAATGTTGGCGGGGTTTTGTATGTTATTTTTACAGGCAAAAGAGCAGAATTCTTTGAGGCATGCCCCGCAAAAAGCCCTTTTAAGGGCTGGTAAGGTAAAAGAGCTTTTCAATTTTTATTTTAGAATAGGGTAGGGCATTTTTTTTATTTTGGGGGGCTTTGTTATTTTATTAGGGGGCTTAGAGTAGGTGTAATTAGCTTAAAATTGTTGTAATATTTTTATAATGTTTGTAAATTATTTTTTTATTTTTTGTAACTTAGTTCTTTTTTTATTTTTTGTACTTTAGTTAGTGTATTTATTTGTAGGTATTTGTATTTAATTTATTTATTGATAGTGTAGTGTTAGGTTTAATTGTAACTTAGGTTAGGATTTATTTTACAGGTAATTTTGTAATTATTTTAACTAGGTAACTATTAAATAGTTATTAACTATTTAATAGCTATTATACCTGGTTGAAATAAATACAAAGTTGCCTGTAAAATAAATATTAATCCTAAAATAGCTACAATATAATTATTATTTATATTGTAGCTATATTAGGGTTTATTTTACAGGTAAGTATTTAGCTTTAAATAGGAATAATTTATTTAATAAGATTTATTTTACTTTGTTAGATAAAAATTATATTTAACTTAGGGGGGTGTTAGGGTTAGTGTTAGACTTAGCTTTAGGGGTTAATACATTTATTAGAGTAGCGGTGAGGTCCGGTCGGCAGATTAGGGGTTAATACTTGAAGTTAGGTGTCGGCGATGTTAGGGAGGACAGATTAGGGGTTAATACTATTTATTATAGGGTTTTTGAGGCGGGAGTGAGGCGGATTAGGGGTTAATAACTTTATTATAGTAGCGGTGAGGTCCGGTCGGCAGATTAGGGGTTAATTATTGTAGGTAGGTAGCGGTGACGTTGGGGGTGGCAGATTAGGGGGTAATAAATATAATATAGGGGTCGGCGGTGTTAGGGGCAGCAGATTAGGGGTACATAGGGATAACGTAGGTTGCGGCAGTGTACGGAGCGGCAGATTAGGGGTTAAAAATAATATGCAGGGGTCAGCGATAGCGGGGTCGGCAGATTAGGGGTTAATAAGTGTAAGGTTAGGGGTGTTTAGACTCGGGGTACATGTTAGGATGTTAGGTGCAGACTTAGGAAGTGTTTCCCCATAGGAAACAATGGGGCTGCGTTAGGAGCTGAACGCTGCTTTTTTGCAGGTGTTAGGTTTTTTTTCAGCTCAAACGGCCCCATTGTTTCCTATGGGGGAATCGTGCACGAGCACGTTTTTGAAGCTGGCCGCGTCCGTAAGCACCACTGGTATTGAGAGTTGCAGTGGCGGTAAATATGCCTGTACGCTCCCTTTTTGGAGCCTAACGCAGCCCTTCTGTGAACTCTAAATACCAGCGGTATTTAAAAGGTGCGGGGGGAAAAAAACATGCGTAGCTAACGCACCCCTTTGGCCGCAGAACTCTAAATCTAGCCGTTAGGGTTTATTTTACAGGTAAGTATTTAGTTTTAAATAGGAATAATTAGGGGGTGGAGCCTAACTGAGCTCAGAGATGGACTTGTAATCTCTGAGCTCCGAACTGTAAGAAATAAAATTCAGCCACATAGATTTCCTACTGGACTGGACTGTCACAAAACTAGGTGTGAGATGTTTGGACGCCTAGGCTAATAGATGAACGGACACTGGGAGCAGCTGAACCGGCTGTGAGTAAACATAATTGCGCGATACATTCGCGCCGAAAAAAACAAAAAAAAAGGCTAGCCTGTGCAATGATAATGGCGCGGTGAGTAATCGCCAAACACAGTAAGATAGCCCGATATTGCAAAGGGCAAGCAGCCGGTGGTAAGATCTATAGAGGACAAGCGGAGGTAGCGGCTGACAGTGTGCTCACTGCCCGGACTGGCCCGATCCTACAACGCTTCACAGGTAGGCCGCATCCAAAATATAGTGTACACAGACATGGCGACATGCGCATCACCCTCTAACAGCTAGTTAACGGTTGGTGTTGGAAGCCATCCTGCATGGACATTTTCTTTTCTCTCACAGGCCATATAAGCTATCCAACAATAAGCAGGGCGGCGGCCGGACACTGAATTAACTTCTTTTATATACTCACAGAGGAAGATATATGGGAAACAGAGACGTTAATTGAACCCACATAAGGCTTAGTGCTATATGTTTATATCAAAATAACAATGTGTAATTTCACATAGTCTGACAAAGTACTAAGGCTAACTTTACTCATATAGAAACTGTGAGGGGTCTACATTAAAATGACATGAGACCACAGCAGCTAGCTGTGAAATGAGAACTGCAGTATAACCCCTTCTGTATGCGCCCACATTACAAAAAATAAAGGAGTCTGGAAGACATTTCTGACACGTTATTAGTGAAGAATTCCCAGGCATTATAACCTCCTTCAAATATTCTGGGTCACTTTTCACTCGTGCAGCAGCGTTTCTACGCTATAGTGGGATACTATTCCCAGTCAAAAGGTTTTCCCTACCTATACACCATACCTCTATACTATACTTGTCATACTTCTTATATCTGACATCAGGTGGTTACTATGACAGCCAGAAAACCTGTCAAGGGGGATAAGATAACTAAACCGTTAAATGTGAGCACCTTCTTTAAGCCTTCAAGACATATCAGATCAGTAGAGCCAGCATCAATGGAGGCTGAAGGAGACTCAGATACAGAAACAACTCCTCCTTCCCATAATGAGACAACACCAGTAACAAAGGCAGATCTCAAAGATCTTGTTTCAAAACAGGATATAGCAGCAAATTTCGAAAAACTGTGGGAAAAAATAGACTCTATGCATACTGCTGTCACATCTAGCCTTACCGACATACGGGCTGATATAGCCGATCTAGGAGGTAGATTGGAAGTCTTGGAGGAACACAGAGATTACGTAGCCGATGAATTAGAGACATCTGCTCAAGCTTTACAGTCACAACAACAAACCATTAACAACCTACAAGACAAGGTCGATGACCTAGAGAATAGGTCGCGCAGAAACAACATTAGGCTGAAGGGGGTCCCGGAAACAATTGCTAACCCTGACCTAAATACGTATCTGCAACGCTTGTTCAGAAACATAACAGGAGAGTCAGAAGATTCAGAGTTTTCTATCGAAAGAGCACATAGAGCACTAAGAGCAAGACCTAAAGGAGAGACACCCCCTAGTGATGTAATAATACAATTATCATTCTTCCAAGACAAAGAGAAAATCCTTCAGGCCTCCAGGAATAAACCAACTTACAAATTCCAAGGAAATGTTATACAATTTTTTCAAGACCTCAGTCTCCGAACTCTTCAAAGAAGAAGCTCCATGCGACCTCTAACCTCTCTACTGCAAAAAAAAACAAATTAAGTATAGATAGGGGTTCCCCTTTGTCCTGCATATCCTTAAAGATAATAGAACCTTCACAGTCCATGAATTAGAAGATATCCCTCCCACCTGGAAGCAACTAGGGCTGGATGCCCCGATCTTTCCATCTGAGGACCAACCACAAACACAGCCAGGTGCCTCCAGACAATCAAGATGGACAAGAGTTAATCGTAAAAGAATAAAGAATTGACGAAACTACGTAACTAGTGATATCATTTTCTTCTCTGGTGCCTCCATGTGGGGACTGAAGCCCTCCACCAGAGATAGTACTCTACAGTATACAACAACCGGTATCCCTATACTGGAGGTCCCATTGGGAAAGTCCGGATCTATAACCCATGTGAAGGGACAAAGTTATTGCTTTACCCACTCCAGTTGGATGGAGAAAGTAGAGGACTGTTAATTACTGTTTAGAACTCATGTTCAGTTAAGTTTGTGTGGCCTATAAGCCGCTGACACTTTAGCTTATTGAATAGCCATTGTTTCTTACATAGCTCTAATCTCCAACCCTGAATTATTGCTAGTAACAAAGTATATTTACCTACCAGTTAGGTGTAGATTTTGTTGTTATGTATTTTGTATTTCGTGTTTTTTTATTTTTTTAGTAACATTTTATATTTTCTTCAAGGATGCCGTGATTGTTCTTCCCCCCAGGCCAGCACAACACAACAACGTTCTCCCGGTGGAACCTCTCCTCCTTCCAGGGTCATATATATTAAAAGTCTATGTGTTTGCTCTGACAAGAATAGATAACCCTACACCACTAATCCCATGATCCCAAAAATACATCTCATTTCTCACAACGTGAGAGGTTTAAACACTAACATCAAGAGATGTACAGCCATGTCCCAATACATCACTTAGGGGCCAATATTATATTTCTCCAGGAAACGCATTTTACTTGTGATATAATTCCAAAATACTGGTCTAGAAACTTTACACAACACTTCCACGCAACTACTGATACTAAGAAAAGAGGGGTGTCAATTCTTATCCACGCTAATTTAGCTTTCAAACACGAATCCACGGTCGAGGACAGGGAAGGGCGTTATCTCATAGTTAAAGGCCAGATATGTGAGTCTAGTGTCATTCTATGTAATATATATGCACCGAATGACAATCAACATTCTTTCTTTAGCCATGTCTCCAATCTACTTACTTATTGGTCCCAACACAAAATTATCTTAGCGGGAGATTTCAATATTACCATGTCCAAATTTGTAGAAGCCAAAACTAAACTCACAGCTAAAAATATTAGACATAACAAAATAGTGAACTCTATTCAGGAACACTTAGTCTCACACGCATTACTCGACTCATCGTTCACACTATATGGAAAGACATCAGACATCACCTATTATTCGGCAGCCCATAAGCAATATACGAGACTGGATTATGTTTTTATTAGCCAGGTATTACAGTCACTCCTTCAGTCATCGACAATTCATTCATGCGTGTGGTCAGACCACTCAATACTTTCCCTATATTTGGAAGGTTTTGTAGATACCCAGAGGGCTAGATCTTGGACCTGTGAGCCCTCACAATTTAAAAATCCTTTACATAAAGATAAATACTCTAAAACATTAATTGACTTTTGGGAAACCAACAAAGGATCTACACCCAACCCAATATCTCCTTGGGCGGCGCACAAAGCATACATGCAAGGTTTGCTTATCCAAGACAAATCCATCAGGACCAAACAATATAAATCTCAACTAACACAATTGCTATCAGAAATATCTGAACTAGAAAAACAGCATAAGATTACTGGGAAAAAGGAAGTCCTATCTACTCTCTCATGCAAAAGAGAACACTTAGCTAATCTATTGAATAATCAATCAGCTAGAGCAGTCCAGAGGTAAAACACACAATATTACATTCATGCGAATAAACCTGACAGATTCCTAGCGCATAAGCTAAAGGAGCGATGTAGGGCATCTACCATCCCATCTATCTTATTGACAAATGGCATCCCCGTTTCACATCAGCAACATATAGTAGATACATTTGCAGAGTTTTACGGTAGACTCTATGACGATAATAAAGTAATACACTCAAATACCCTAGAGACTCAAACATTGAAGTTTCTGAGGGAAGCAAACTTACAGTCACTTACAAAAGAAGATAATGATACACTAAATGCCCCAGTTACAAGAGCAGAGGTATTATTGGTCATAAAGGACCTCAAGACAGGGAAAGCAGCAGGGCCGGATGGGTTTGGGGGGGCCGGATGGGTTTTGGGGGGAATATTATAAAACATTTAGGGAAATACTAGTACCGCATCTTGTAGATTTTTGTAATTTTATTCTTGAGGGACACACTGTTCCGAAAGACATGTTACAAGCAAAAATAATAGTGATCCCTAAACCTGGTAAGAACCATAAAATATGCGCAAATTACCGCCCTATATCGCTTATCAATCAAGATTTTAAAATCCTGACCAAAATTTTAGCTAATCGACTGAAGCATATCCTCCCAAGGCTGATCCACCCAGATCAGGTGGGTTTCGTGAAAGATAGGGAAGCGCCAGATAATGTACGTCGATTGTTAAACATTATAGACTATGTGGGGGGGACTCGGAGGCCTTCTCTGCTCCTCTCATTGGATGTGGAGAAGGCATTCGATAGGGTGGACTGGAAATATATGTTCGCAGTTTTACACCGGATGGGATTCGGGGGTGCCTTTATTACAGCTTTAAATGCAATTTACTCAAATCGATCCGCCCAAGTATCTGTTTCAGGATATAAATCCAAGATTTTCCCCATTCTCAATGGCACAAGACAAGGGTGCCCCTTATCCCCTCTCATCTTCACATTAAGTATAGAACCCCTCGCAGCCAAAATTAGATTAGCAACAGATATTGCAGGCGTGAACATCACAGACCAAGAATACAAATTGACACTATTTGCGGATGATATCCTCCTAACCTTTTCTAAACCTCTGACATCATTACCCCATCTATATAATCTTTTGGAACAATTCTCCCAAATTTCAGGATACAAAGTTAACCTAGATAAATGTGAAGCATTATCCCTGGGGCTCCCACATCATACTAAAAAAACCATAGAAATCAATTTTGAACTGAGATGGTCCACTCACTCTCTTAAATACTTGGGAATTCACCTAACAACTCACATCAATCAATTATATAAATATAACTATGAACCCCTGTACAAAGAAATTAGGAAAAACATACACAAATGGAAGACACACACTTTTTCATGGATGGGCAGACTTGCTACAGTTAAGATGTCAAATTTACAGTTAAGACAAATGGGCGAATAAAGGCCTATACAGGGTAGCGGTTTGGTTGGACGGTAGAAAACCTAAGACATTTAATCAGATTCAGACCCAACTAGGTTCAGAGAATTTACAATGGTTCCAATATCTTCAGGTCAATTCTGCGATACAAAGATACATTAGAGATCTTCAACCTAACATATCCACTGCTCTGGAAGGTTTGCTTAAGTCCGCTCACAGACCTAAGGGTGCCATCTCCAAATTATACTTACAGATACAAGCATCTAACAGTTCACTCAAACCCACCCTGCTCTTGAATTGGGAGAGAGATTTAAATATATGTAAAGACAAAAAATGGTGGGATGACATGTTTAACTCAGCTTGTAAGGGATTATTAAGTGCAGATATGAGGGAGAATACAATTAAAACCATGTTTAGATGGTACTTGACCCCGATTAAAACATCCCACATGTCATCCAGTCACAATAGATTATGTTACAGGGGCTGCGGAGGAATAGGCTCATATTATCATATGTGGTGGGAGTGTGGCACAATACAAGAAACGTGGAATAAATTATCCAACCTACTTAGCTCTGTTTTGGAGGATGTTCAGGCTCTCTTACATGTACCTTTACCACAACTCAACAAACAGATAAATACTTTCATTAGAATCATTTGCACGGTTACTAGAAACTGCATTGCAAAATATTGGAAAACTACTGCCCCCCCTTGGGAGGAAGTATATAATAGAATATCCTTAACATATTGGATGTATGAATCAGCTTCTCAGGTACTAAAAACACAAACTCAGTTTGAAAATGTCTGGTTTTACTGGACACTAAATAGGACCTCAAACATACAGATCTAAACATACAGATCTAACCTTATTTTTTTTTGATGTAACAAGTTTTTGTCTAAGTTTCATAAAAATTTATGCTCACAAGATATCGCACCGGGGACCAACCATGAAACTGTAGAAATGCAGAGTAAGCTCAATGCTTATAGACTTGGGGGTTCGAGGACATTGGACATTACTATAGATCCTGCTCGTCCTTCAGTCATCGACAATTCATTCATGCGTGTGGTCAGACCACTCAATACTTTCCCTATATTTGGAAGGTTTTGTAGATACCCAGAGGGCTAGATCTTGGACCTGTGACCCCTCACAATTTAAAAATCCTTTACATAAAGATAAATACTCTAAAACATTAATTGACTTTTGGGAAACCAACAAAGGATCTACACCCAACCCAATATCTCCTTGGGCGGTGCACAAAGCATACATGCAAGGTTTGCTTATCCAAGACAAATCCATCAGGACCAAACAATATAAATCTCAACTAACACAATTGCTATCAGAAATATCTGAACTAGAAAAACAGCATAAGATTACTGTGAAAAAGGAAGTCCTATCTACTCTCTCATGCAAAAGAGAACACTTAGCTAATCTATTGAATAATCAATCAGCTAGAGCAGTCCAGAGGTAAAACACACAATATTACATTCATGCGAATAAACCTGACAGATTCCTACCGCATAAGCTAAAGGAGCGATGTAGGGCATCTACCATCCCATCTATCTTATTGACAAATGGCATCCCCGTTTCACATCAGCAACATATAGTAGATACATTTGCAGAGTTTTACGGTAGACTCTATGACGGTAATAAAGTAATACACTTAAATACCCTAGAGACTCAAACATTGAAGTTTCTGAGGGAAGCAAACTTACAGTCACTTACAAAAGAAGATAATGATACACTAAATGCCCCAGTTACAAGAGCAGAGGTATTATTGGTCATAAAGGACCTCAAGACAGGGAAAGCAGCAGGGCCGGATGGGTTTGGGGGGGCCGGATGGGTTTGGGGGGGAATATTATAAAACATTTAGGGAAATACTAGTACCGCATCTTGTAGATTTTTGTAATTTTATTCTTGAGGGACACACTGTTCCGAAAGACATGTTACAAGCAAAAATAATAGTGATCCCTAAACCTGGTAAGAACCATAAAATATGCGCAAATTACCGCCCTATATCGCTTATCAATCAAGATTTTAAAATCCTGACCAAAATTTTAGCTAATCGACTGAAGCATATCCTCCCAAGGCTGATCCACCCAGATCAGGTGGGTTTCATGAAAGATAGGGAAGCGCCAGATAATGTACGTCGATTGTTAAACATTATAGACTATGTGGGGGGGACTCGGAGGCCTTCTCTGCTCCTCTCATTGGATGTGGAGAAGGCATTCGATAGGGTGGACTGGAAATATATGTTCGCAGTTTTACACCGGATGGGATTCGGGGGTGCCTTTATTACAGCTTTAAATGCAATTTACTCAAATCGATCCGCCCAAGTATCTGTTTCAGGATATAAATCCAAGATTTTCCCCATTCTCAATGGCACAAGACAAGGGTGCCCCTTATCCCCTCTCATCTTCACATTAAGTATAGAATCCCTCGCAGCCAAAATTAGATTAGCAACAGATATTGCAGGCGTGAACATCACAGACCAAGAATACAAATTGACACTATTTGCGGATGATATCCTCCTAACCTTTTCTAAACCTCTGACATCATTACCCCATCTATATAATCTTTTGGAACAATTCTCCCAAATTTCAGGATACAAAGTTAACCTAGATAAATGTGAAGCATTATCCCTGGGGCTCCCACATCATACTAAAAAAACCATAGAAATCAATTTTGAACTGAGATGGTCCACTCACTCTCTTAAATACTTGGGAATTCACCTAACAACTCACATCAATCAATTATATAAATATAACTATGAACCCCTGTACAAAGAAATTAGGAAAAACATACACAAATGGAAGACACACACTTTTTCATGGATGGGCAGACTTGCTACAGTTAAGATGTCAAATTTACAGTTAAGACAAATGGGCGAATAAAGGCCTATACAGGGTAGCGGTTTGGTTGGACGGTAGAAAACCTAAGACATTTAATCAGATTCAGACCCAACTAGGTTCAGAGAATTTACAATGGTTCCAATATCTTCAGGTCAATTCTGCGATACAAAGATACATTAGAGATCTTCAACCTAACATATCCACTGCTCTGGAAGGTTTGCTTAAGTCCGCTCACAGACCTAAGGGTGCCATCTCCAAATTATACTTACAGATACAAGCATCTAACAGTTCACTCAAACCCACCCTGCTCTTGAATTGGGAGAGAGATTTAAATATATGTAAAGACAAAAAATGGTGGGATGACATGTTTAACTCAGCTTGTAAGGGATTATTAAGTGCAGATATGAGGGAGAATACAATTAAAACCATGTTTAGATGGTACTTGACCCCGATTAAAACATCCCACATGTCATCCAGTCACAATAGATTATGTTACAGGGGCTGCGGAGGAATAGGCTCATATTATCATATGTGGTGGGAGTGTGGCACAATACAAGAAACGTGGAATAAATTATCCAACCTACTTAGCTCTGTTTTGGAGGATGTTCAGGCTCTCTTACATGTACCTTTACCACAACTCAACAAACAGATAAATACTTTCATTAGAATCATTTGCACGGTTACTAGAAACTGCATTGCAAAATATTGGAAAACTACTGCCCCCCCTTGGGAGGAAGTATATAATAGAATATCCTTAACATATTGGATGTATGAATCAGCTTCTCAGGTACTAAAAACACAAACTCAGTTTGAAAATGTCTGGTTTTACTGGACACTAAATAGGACCTCAAACATACAGATCTAAACATACAGATCTAACCTTATTTTTTTTTGATGTAACAAGTTTTTGTCTAAGTTTCATAAAAATTTATGCTCACAAGATATCGCACCGGGGACCAACCATGAAACTGTAGAAATGCAGAGTAAGCTCAATGCTTATAGACTTGGGGGTTCGAGGACATTGGACATTACTATAGATCCTGCTCGTCCTTCAGTCATCGACAATTCATTCATGCGTGTGGTCAGACCACTCAATACTTTCCCTATATTTGGAAGGTTTTGTAGATACCCAGAGGGCTAGATCTTGGACCTGTGACCCCTCACAATTTAAAAATCCTTTACATAAAGATAAATACTCTAAAACATTAATTGACTTTTGGGAAACCAACAAAGGATCTACACCCAACCCAATATCTCCTTGGGCGGTGCACAAAGCATACATGCAAGGTTTGCTTATCCAAGACAAATCCATCAGGACCAAACAATATAAATCTCAACTAACACAATTGCTATCAGAAATATCTGAACTAGAAAAACAGCATAAGATTACTGTGAAAAAGGAAGTCCTATCTACTCTCTCATGCAAAAGAGAACACTTAGCTAATCTATTGAATAATCAATCAGCTAGAGCAGTCCAGAGGTAAAACACACAATATTACATTCATGCGAATAAACCTGACAGATTCCTACCGCATAAGCTAAAGGAGCGATGTAGGGCATCTACCATCCCATCTATCTTATTGACAAATGGCATCCCCGTTTCACATCAGCAACATATAGTAGATACATTTGCAGAGTTTTACGGTAGACTCTATGACGGTAATAAAGTAATACACTTAAATACCCTAGAGACTCAAACATTGAAGTTTCTGAGGGAAGCAAACTTACAGTCACTTACAAAAGAAGATAATGATACACTAAATGCCCCAGTTACAAGAGCAGAGGTATTATTGGTCATAAAGGACCTCAAGACAGGGAAAGCAGCAGGGCCGGATGGGTTTGGGGGGGCCGGATGGGTTTGGGGGGGAATATTATAAAACATTTAGGGAAATACTAGTACCGCATCTTGTAGATTTTTGTAATTTTATTCTTGAGGGACACACTGTTCCGAAAGACATGTTACAAGCAAAAATAATAGTGATCCCTAAACCTGGTAAGAACCATAAAATATGCGCAAATTACCGCCCTATATCGCTTATCAATCAAGATTTTAAAATCCTGACCAAAATTTTAGCTAATCGACTGAAGCATATCCTCCCAAGGCTGATCCACCCAGATCAGGTGGGTTTCATGAAAGATAGGGAAGCGCCAGATAATGTACGTCGATTGTTAAACATTATAGACTATGTGGGGGGGACTCGGAGGCCTTCTCTGCTCCTCTCATTGGATGTGGAGAAGGCATTCGATAGGGTGGACTGGAAATATATGTTCGCAGTTTTACACCGGATGGGATTCGGGGGTGCCTTTATTACAGCTTTAAATGCAATTTACTCAAATCGATCCGCCCAAGTATCTGTTTCAGGATATAAATCCAAGATTTTCCCCATTCTCAATGGCACAAGACAAGGGTGCCCCTTATCCCCTCTCATCTTCACATTAAGTATAGAACCCCTCGCAGCCAAAATTAGATTAGCAACAGATATTGCAGGCGTGAACATCACAGACCAAGAATACAAATTGACACTATTTGCGGATGATATCCTCCTAACCTTTTCTAAACCTCTGACATCATTACCCCATCTATATAATCTTTTGGAACAATTCTCCCAAATTTCAGGATACAAAGTTAACCTAGATAAATGTGAAGCATTATCCCTGGGGCTCCCACATCATACTAAAAAAACCATAGAAATCAATTTTGAACTGAGATGGTCCACTCACTCTCTTAAATACTTGGGAATTCACCTAACAACTCACATCAATCAATTATATAAATATAACTATGAACCCCTGTACAAAGAAATTAGGAAAAACATACACAAATGGAAGACACACACTTTTTCATGGATGGGCAGACTTGCTACAGTTAAGATGTCAAATTTACAGTTAAGACAAATGGGCGAATAAAGGCCTATACAGGGTAGCGGTTTGGTTGGACGGTAGAAAACCTAAGACATTTAATCAGATTCAGACCCAACTAGGTTCAGAGAATTTACAATGGTTCCAATATCTTCAGGTCAATTCTGCGATACAAAGATACATTAGAGATCTTCAACCTAACATATCCACTGCTCTGGAAGGTTTGCTTAAGTCCGCTCACAGACCTAAGGGTGCCATCTCCAAATTATACTTACAGATACAAGCATCTAACAGTTCACTCAAACCCACCCTGCTCTTGAATTGGGAGAGAGATTTAAATATATGTAAAGACAAAAAATGGTGGGATGACATGTTTTAACTCAGCTTGTAAGGGATTATTAAGTGCAGATATGAGGGAGAATACAATTAAAACCATGTTTAGATGGTACTTGACCCCGATTAAAACATCCCACATGTCATCCAGTCACAATAGATTATGTTACAGGGGCTGCGGAGGAATAGGCTCATATTATCATATGTGGTGGGAGTGTGGCACAATACAAGAAACGTGGAATAAATTATCCAACCTACTTAGCTCTGTTTTGGAGGATGTTCAGGCTCTCTTACATGTACCTTTACCACAACTCAACAAACAGATAAATACTTTCATTAGAATCATTTGCACGGTTACTAGAAACTGCATTGCAAAATATTGGAAAACTACTGCCCCCCCTTGGGAGGAAGTATATAATAGAATATCCTTAACATATTGGATGTATGAATCAGCTTCTCAGGTACTAAAAACACAAACTCAGTTTGAAAATGTCTGGTTTTACTGGACACTAAATAGGACCTCAAACATACAGATCTAAACATACAGATCTAACCTTATTTTTTTTTGATGTAACAAGTTTTTGTCTAAGTTTCATAAAAATTTATGCTCACAAGATATCGCACCGGGGACCAACCATGAAACTGTAGAAATGCAGAGTAAGCTCAATGCTTATAGACTTGGGGGTTCGAGGACATTGGACATTACTATAGATCCTGCTCGTCAATGACGCTGAAATCCTTTAAAAACTGTAATGATTGATAGAAGTATACCCTAACCAACCCATACACCCCGCACAGAATGTTAAGTTACTAGTACGCAGACTGCTTCACTGGTGTGAATATAAAAAAGATTTAAACATAAATAGGAATAATTAATTTAATGATAGTGTAGTGTTAGGTGTAATTGTAACTTAGGTTAGTTTTTATTTTACAGGTAAATTTCTCTTTATTTTAGCTAGGTAGCTATTTAATAGTTAATAACTATTTAATAGCTATTTTACCTAGTTAAAATAAATTGAAAGTTGCCTGTAAAATAAAAATAAATCCTAAAATAGCTACAATATCATTATTATTTATATTGTAGCTATATTAGGGTTTATTTTACAGGTAAGTATTTAGTTTTAAATAGGATTAATTTAGTTAATAAGAGTAATATTTATTTAGATGTATTTAATTAATATTTAAGTTAGGGGGTGTTAGGGTTAGACTTAGGGGCTAATAAGTTTATTATAGTGGCGGCGGTGTAGGGGGGGCAGGATAGGGGTTAATAAATTTATTATAGGTGGCGACGGTGTAGGGGGGGCAGATTAGGGGTTAATAAGTTTAATATAGGTGGCGGCGGGGTCCGGGAGCGGCGGTTTAGGGGTTAAACAATTTATTTAGTTGCGGCGGGGACCGGGATCGGCAGGATAGGGGTTAATATATTTATTATAGGTGGCGGCAGTGTAGGGGGGGCAGGATAGGGGTTAATAGGTATTATGTAGGTGGCGGCTTGGTCCGGGAGCGGAGTTTTAAAGGTTAACTTATTTATTATAGTTGCGGCGGGGTCCGGGGGCGGCGGTTTAGGGGTTAATATATTTATTATAGTTGCGGTGGGGTCCGGGAGCGGTGGTTTAGGGGTTAACATATTTATTATAGTTGCGGCGGGGTCTGGGAACGGCGGTTTAGGGGTTAACATATTTATTATAGGTACGGCGGGGTCTGGGAGCGGCAGTTTAGGGGTTAACATATTTAATATAGGTGGCGGCGGTGTAGGGGGGACAGATTAGGGGTGCTTAGACTCGGGGTACATGTTAGGGTGTTATGTGCAGACACTTCCCATAGGAATCAATGGGATGTCGGGCAGCAGTGAGCTTGAACTTTCGCTATGGTCTGACTCCCATTGATTCCTATGGGATCCGCCACCTCCAGGGCGGCGGATTGAAAACCAGGTACGCTGGGCCGTAAAAGTGCCGAGCGTACCTGCTAGTTTATTGATAAAAGTAGTCAGATTGTGCCGAACTTGCGTTCGGAACATCTGGAGTGACGTAAGCATCGATCTGTGTCGGACTGAGTCCGGCGGATCGATGCTTACGTCACTATATTCTACTTTTGCCGGTCTGTAGGGCTTGATAACTACAGCGAATCAGCCTCGCCACAAATACGCTGCAGAATTCCAGCATATTTGAGGTTGACGGCTTGATAACTAGAGGCCATTGTGTGTATAACATAGGCTGTCTATATGGATAGGGGTCCTTTGGAGCCACTCCCTGCTAGCAGTTAATACATTAGGGATAGATTACAAGTGGAGTGTAAAATATTGCTTTTGCGAAAGCGATATTTGTGCTTCACTAAGTAATACCAGCGCATGTAAATGTGCGTAGGTATTACAAGTTAGTCACGATGTGAACGTGACCTCGTGTTCGCATTACATGAGAGTGCATTTCCATAGACTCCAATGGGAGCCTCATTCTCATGCCGTCAGTCACAGCATGAGAACCTAGTGCAGCTAATGGGATAAGTCACACAGCAATGGGCAGCAACTATAAATATATACTGTACGTATATGCATATTTACATATATATTTTTATGTTAATATGTGTATATAAAAATATTAACATATAAATTGATATGTACATATGCATATACATATATATTTATAGGAATAACACAGTCCCCATAGACTGCAATGTAAAGGCACTTTTCAGTGCTGTTTTTTTTTCTAACTCCCCACACCGGCCACTTTTAACCCCTAAAAACTGCTAAGTGTTGTTTTTTTTTTTGTTTTTTTTTTTAAAGATGCTAATATTTTTTGTTCTCTAAAACGCACTAAACACATTTTTTGGTTCACATTTTAAAAATTAACCACAAGTTTAAAGGGCTAATTGATACTGAGACTGAATTTGCCCGTTTCAGGCCGTGTGATAAATTAGCGCTCCACTTGTAATCAGCCCTAGGTAGGTGATAGCCATTTTTACAACATCATCACCTACTAATGGCAGGGGTATGCAACCCCACCTTAAAAACAGTAAGCTCCATTCTTTTCAAACTAAAGGTCTCATACCCCTCTGGGCTAGATTACGAGTGGCACACTAACTGTTTCACACAAGAAAAAACAGGTTTATTGCCACTCTTTGTGCCTGTCAGAAGTAGCGCTTGTATTACAGGTTGAAAGTAAACACGTTTGCTTGAGCACAATTTAATTTAAAGCACATCAGGAAAGCTGACTTCAGAGCTCTGGTTAACTCTCACGTGAGACAACAAAGTTATACAAAATACATCAAAATTATATTTAAAAGTACAGTTACACTCATACTAACACTATCAAATTAAAATTATTTTTTAAAAATGTAATAAAAAGTTATAAGGGCTCAAAGATATGAAGTCTCAAATGTATTATATAAAAAGGATTGCAAAAGGCTTTAACATAGAGATACATATACATGTCTAAAGATGTATATGTACCAGTATGTATATGTGTGTGTGTATATTTATTTTTTAAATTATCCAATCAATTATGTATGTATTTTTTATTGCATATATTTTGTTCTTATACATATGGAAATATGTATTATTTATTATATATTTATTTGCATTTAAATGTTTACATATATATATATATATTTATTTTAAGATATGAATTATTCCTCTTTTTATTTGGTTTTAGAATTCACATATAAATTAGTATAGTGTTTTTATTAGCCTTTCTCATGATTTAAGTATATATTAGATGATCGCATGTCTTAAGAGTACCCTTAGTGCCACACGTAAAACACAGTAGCATTTGCTCCATTAGGATCGCTAGAATGCTTCCTTAGTAACCAGTTGTTATGTTAAAATGTCCTAACTATAAGCATTACGTGTGACGCTAGTGACGTCATACGTGTCGCACTTCCGGGTTTCTCTGGAACATACACCCACAGGATGATGAGTATCGGTTAATTTTAGCGGCTTTAAAAAGGATTGGCCACAGCCGTACAAATACCTCTGAGGAAGAAGGGAGTTTATTCATTTGTTACCCTTCGAAACGCGTAAGGTATATGTACAAGAGGCGTTACACCTCTTTTTTATCTATTGGAACGTTTTCTGTGTCTTGTCTTTGAGCTATTTGGACATTGCATTTGGTGACAAGTGTGGTTTCCTATTTTTCTCGTATACATGCTATTTATATACCTCATGCATTGAGGGTTTTAAATGTGAGTGGTATACCACTAGCTTTTATTATCATTATATGTGTATAAAATAAACAGTGTTGCACTATGAGCCTTCTCTTGGTTTTCTCTCCTATATCATTGTGACCGAGCGTTACATCTGAGCAAGTATTCAAGTGACAAGGCAATACAGATTAAAGATTGCTGACATTTGTCCCTCTTTGATTATCACCAAGGAGCTATCTGAATTTTGGCTGTCCTGTTCCATACTCTGAGAGGTGCCAAGCATCTTACCGATACGAATCATCCTTACCTCATATGATTGAGGTTTTGTGAAGTAAGTGTACATCTGAGTGGGGGCTGTATATGAAGAGACTCTTTACCAGCAATTATATCCTACTTTGTCAATTCATCTGTTTTTTTCTGAAGCTACTTTTTGGACTATTATTGCTTATGACATAATATTGTTTAATTTGTATTTTCATGTCTTTGATATATATCTATAACCTGCATCATTAGCTTTGTATGTATAATAATCCATTTATAGCACCATCCTGGTTCTTTTTGATATATATACACGTATATAAATAAATATATATATATACTGTATATGTCTATATATGTGTAAATATGTATGTATTTATATGTGTATACATGTATTTACAGACATATATACATATATAAACACATAAATACATCTGTACATATATATATATTGTGGTAAGGTGGCCAAGCTTTTGGCTTTAGCAAGAAGGAACAGTTTATTTGATTCAGAAACAGACTATTTATTTGTTTCACAGCAGGTTTCACAAAACAAAACAAACACCTACTCCTAACTCAGGAGGGAAACTAAACTTTAAATGATTCCTAACTATATTACTGGGGCATCTAAACTGTCCCCAGTAAACAACTGCTTTATAGAAAAACAATAGTTTTAAAGTACCTGCTTTGTCTCCCTCTGTGTCTCTGTGCTTACAGGCATCTGTCAGGTGATTTCCTAGCTAATTGCACCAAGTGAGAGAACACCTGAAATGTAACTGTTTTCATTCTGGATAAACAAATAGATCCATTATCCTGGTAACATAATAATGATCTCTGACCATGTCACATATCCTCCCCTCCAGCGTAAAACAGTAGGGTGGAGCGGCTGCTGAAAAAAGGCTATGCACTCTAGACAAAGCATCTGCATTAGCATGCAGAAGCCCAACTATATGGGCCACATCAAACTTCTAGAACTGTAAAAAGAGGAACCACCTTGTTACTTTGGCATTTGTTTCTTTTGACTTGTGCATCCATTGTAAAGGAGCATGGTTAGTCAGTAGCATAAAGGACCGGCCTAACAAATAGTACCTTAAGGTCTCAATAGCCCTCTTGATAGCCAAGCATTCTTTCTCTACTACAGCATATTTTTAACTTTTACAATTACTCCTGGCTCCTTAACAATATCATGGAATAAGTCCCTGGTTCTACCTGGTGTATTAGAAAATATATCAGCATTTCTTTTTAACATTTCTTTAACTTCTTTTTGTTGTTCTGACATAAGGTCAGCAGACACTTGCACCTCAGGGACAAGAGTGGGTGTCACCGTTAATCTCTGTACTCCTACCAACACAAAGGCCTCTCTAGCCTTCCAAGGCTTTAACATATTTATGTGGTACACTTGTTCTACCTTTCTTCTGTCAGGCTGCCTCACCTTGTAATTTACAGGCCCTTCTTGGCTAATAATCTCATATTGACCTTTCCACTGAGATAACAGTTTACTTTCAGCCATGGGGACAAGAACCATGACCCAATCACCTGGCTGGAAAGTTCATACAGAGGATTGTCTGTTATACAGTACTTGCTGTCTCTGTCTCTTTTGAGCCTCTTCCAAATACTGTTTAACTACGGGAGTGATCTGTTTTATGCGTTCTTGCATTTGTTCCACATAGGTAATGATATTCTTCCCAGGCACCCTTTGTTCTTCCCATTCTTCTTTAGCTATATCTAATAAGCCTCTCGGGTGTCTCCCATAAAGGAGCTCAAAGGGAGAAAACCCTATTGACGCTTGGGGTACTTCGCGTATTGCAAACATTAAATATGGCAGAAGTGTATCCCAGTTTTTCCCATCCCTACTTACAACCTTGCGTAACATATGTTTCAGTGTCCTGTTAAATCTCTCCACCAACCCATCTGTTTGGGGATGGTACACTAAAGTTCTCAGAGACTTTATCTGTAGTAACTGACATGAGTCTTTCATTAGACATGAAACAAAAGGGGTACCCTGGTCGATAAGAATTTCTATTGGTATTCCTACTCTTGAAAAAAACAGTACCAGTTCCTCAGCTATATTCTTAGAAGCTGTGTTACGCAGGATTATTGCCTCTGGATAGCGTGTGGCATACTATAATATGACCAGAATATACTGGTTACCTTTGGCTGTTTTCTCCAAAGGCCCCAGCAAGTCTATTGCAATTCTTTCAAAAGGGGTGTCAATTATGGAAAGGGTAATAAGAGGAGTCAGAAAATGAGGCTTTGGGGCTGTTAACTGACAACCTTAGTATGAGGAACAGAATCTTTTTACCCCTTTATAAACCCGTGGCCAAAAAAACCTTCTTAATATTCTGTCTTGGGTTTTTTCTGTTCCCAAATGTCCCCCAAAAATATGGGCATGCGCTAACTCTAACACCTTTCTCCTAAAAGGCTAACTCTAACACCTTTCTCCTAAAAGGCTGAGGTACCAACAGTTGCTCTATATCTTGCCCTTCCTCTTTGGTTACTCTATACAATAGATCATCTCTTAGAATGAAATGGGGTATACATTTTTAGTCTTTCCTTCTACCCAACTCCATTAACTTCTACAACATTTGAGAATGCATTTTGTAAAGATAAGTCACTAACTTGTTCTCTCCCAAAATTTGTGTAAGTGTACAGATTGTCAAGATGCTGTTCAACCTCAACCTCTTTCTCATTTTCATTAATTAATGCTTCACATAAATGGCTTGTACCCCTGATTTCTGTAGTTTACCACCTTTTGAAATAATATCATAGTAAATAAAAGGGAATGCATCTGAGAGATTTTCAGCTGTAGGCTCTGGATTATTTACTGTGGTTAGTTCAGTTTGTATAAGACTGCTGAATCCTGGGAAATTGCGTCCCAATACCAGAGAATAGGGCAACCTGGGGATTACAGCCGCCTCAATTTTTATAGGCCTACCAAGGTGTTTTATTTCAATAGCAACAGTAGCATATTCTACTTTAGTGCCGTGGACACAAGTACACCCACCCTTCTCCCAGTTAGTACTTCTAAAGGTGTGACTAGACTCTCAGAAACTAAATTAAAATCACTGCCTAAGTCTACTAGGGCCAGTATGGCCTTTCCATTTAGCTGTACACGTACACTGAAAACACTTGTTTCCCCATTAAACACACAAGGCCACAAATTTTTTTATCTACGGAAGCATATCCACATTCCATGGCTTAAAGTGAGCCCTTTGGGCCTCTCCTAAGAGAAATGGTGCAAGGATTCCAGCCAACTTTGCATGTGGCCACTGCTCCCTAGTGGCAGTCTTTTCAAAAGCAAGGAGGTAAGCTTCCACATCATCTTGTGGGTCATCTTTTGCAGATTCTGACTTGCCTGGATAGTCCTGGTATCACTGCTGGTCTCTCCTTTGCTAACATTTGAGAAATAGTCCACTATCCCTTTAAGCATAATGCGGTCAGTGTTTTGCGCCTGTACTTTTAATCTCCCAGTACTAGACCAAGCCCACTGCTGCCACCACTGTGGTAAGGTGGCCAAGCTTTTGGCTTTAGCAAGAAGGAACAGTATATTTGATTCAGAAACAAACTATTTATTTGTTTCAAAGCAGGTTTCACAAAACAAAACAAACACCTACTCCTAACTAAACTTTAAAGGATTCCTAACTATATTACTGGGGCATCTAAACTGTCCCCAGTAAACAACTGCTTTATAGAAAAACAATAGTTTTAAAGTAATAATAAGAGACAAGAGGGGCGCCTCATGTGTATATCAGTATGCCAAAATAGTTTATAAAAGAAGAGCCAAGTGGGTACTCACATTAATCCCAAGTACACTTATGTACTGGTAGGTGCAGGCTGGTAACTCGGGGTGTACTGGCTATTGGCTAACCCTTTTGATGCAAAGATAAGGCTGCTCTCCTCCTCACAGATTGATCCAGAGCTGAATAAAAAACAGGAGACAAGAGGGGCGCCTCATGTGTATATCAATATGCTGAACCACAAACGAAAACATATATAGCAAAGTGGGTACTCACATTTGGCCCAAGTACACTAATGTACTGGTAGGTGCAGGCTAGTAACTTGGAGTGTACCAGCTAACCCTTTCCAGGCGTAGTTTGGTCAATGCAGGGGAATCAAAAAGTTAGTGGAAAGTCATTAGCAGCGATTATAGCTGCTATAGAAGAAGGTAAACCAAAGCTTGTATAAAACAAGTTAGTTTATTAAAAACATTAACAAACAATGGTTTAAAATGCAATGCATTTCTCAGCCCTAGCATGGGCTGTTTCATCAGACATAATGAGCATTCTAACTGACAATTCATTTGAACTAAACTTTGACTATCCTATATAAGAAAAGGCCAAGTGTGTTTGTCCTAAGCTGTCATGCGCAGTAGAGACTGCGTGAGGACAAACACACCTGGCCTTCCAACTGACCTCCCTGGCATCGTGTGGTGGAGTGGGCATGGCCGGACGGATGCGGAGTGGGCGTGACCGGGCGGTTGCGACGTGGATGGGGCTGGACGGGTGCAAAAAGGGTGTGACTGGACGGGTGGGTTGGGCGTGGCGTGGGTGGGGTCAGATGCGGCTGCGGCTGCAGAGACACACAGAGAGCTCTAAAGAGGGGGGATAGAGAGAGCAGAAGAGGGTGGATAGAGAGAGCAGAAGAGGGGGGATAGAGAGAGGGAGAGAGACAGCAAAAGAGAGAGGGGGAGAGAGACAGCAAAAGAGAGAGGGGAGAGAGACAGCAAAAGAGAGGGGGGAGAGAGACAGCAAAAGAGAGGGGGAGAGAGCACAAAAGAGATGGAGGAAAGTGCACAAAAGAGAGGGGGGAGAGTGCACAAAAGGGAGGGGGAGAGAGCACAAAAGAGAGGGGGGAGAGAGCACAAAAGAGAGGGGGAGAGAGCGCAAAAGAGAGGGGGGAGAGAGCGCAAAAGAGAGAGAGCATAAAAGAGAGGGGGAGAGAGCACAAAAGAGAGGGGGGAGAGAGCGCAAAAGAGAGGGAGAGAGAGCGCAAAAGAGAGGGGGAGAGAGAGCAAAAGAGAGGGAGAAAGACAGCAAAAGAGAGGAGAGAGAGAGCAAACGAGAGGAGAGAGAGATCAAACGAGAGGAGAGAGAGCAAACAAGAGGGGGGAAGAGAGAGAGCAAAAGAGAGGGAGGGAGACAGCAAAAGAGTGGGAGAGAGAGCAAAAGAGAGGGGGGAGAGAGAGAGCAAAAGAGAGGGAGAGAGAGAGCAAAAGAGAGAGGGGGGAGAGAGAGCAAAAGAGAGGGGGGAGAGAGAGAGAGCAAAAGAGAAGGGGGAGAGAGAGAGCAAAATAGAGGGGGGAGAGAGAGAGAGAGAGTAAAAGAGGGGGGAGAGAGAGAGTAAAAAAGAGGGGAGAGAGAGAGAGCAAAAGAGAGGGGATAAAGATAGAACAAAAGAGAGGGGAGAAAGAGAGAGCAAAAGAGAGGGGGGATAGAGAGAGAGCAAGGGGTGGGACCGCTGTACTGCAAAAAATGGCCCATGTACACGGGATTTAGGACTAGTATACTATAAATAGTAAGTTTGATCCGACAACTATGGGGAGCTATTCAATCTTATTCCTCTTTATCTAAATAATATGAGAATGTGCTAATTTATAGTCCAAAGAATATGGCAGCAATAAGTGGTTTCTCAATGAAAGGGTGGGGCCACTGTAATCATTGATAAAGATTTTTATATTGGAAAAATTAGAGGCCAACTAAGTGTTGAACATGTGTACAGAAAACTTTCAAATAACCCTGTGTTTTTAATACAAGATGAGCTTAGGAACATTTTGACAATTGCCCAAAAAAATGGAATTATTGGCAAGGATTTGCTTAAATTTTTTGATGTACCATATCCACGTACACCTGTACTTTATACCTTACCAAAGGTGCATAAAAATCTTGAAGCACCTCCTGGACGTCCAATTGTGTCCTCTATTGGAGCTATTACATCTAATATCTCTATATATTTGAATAAAATTTTGAGATCTTATGTAGAAAAAACTAGCTCCTTTTTGAGAGACACTAGTGATTTCTTATTGAAATTAGTAGCTCTGAATCTGGAGACTAGCAAGTTTATCATTTATAGTTTGGACGTCGAGAGCCTTTACACCTCTATCACACATGTGAGCTGTGTAGGGGCTGTGGAATCAATCTTGTATGCTTATGGTGATTTTTCTGATACCCAGATTGAATTTTTTCTCAAAATGTTAGAATTTGTTTTGTATAATAATTATTTCCTCTTTGAGGATGATTATTATTTACAGACTCAGGGGACAGCCATGTGTTCCAGCGTCGCCCCGAATTATGCCAATTTGTTGATGGATGCTTTTGAGGAAAGATTTGTATATTCCAACAGGGACTTCATTCGATATGGCGCCTGCTGGTGGTGCTATATCGATGATGTCTTTGGGATTTGGTTGGGCGACGCTGGAACCCTCAAGGCTTTTGTTAATGATTTGAATAGTTCAACGGTGCATCTTAAGTTTAAGTTGTCCTTTAGTGAAGAGGAAATTGTATTTTTGGACACTAGGATTATTAACAGAGGAGGTTCTTTGACAATAGATCTATTCCGGAAACCTACTGACCGGAACAGTATTTTACACTTTGATAGTGCCCATACTTTATCCTTATTGAGGGCCCTACCTAGGAGCCAATTATTAAGGGTTCGCAGAATTGTTACTGATCAACAATTATTTGATTTGAGGCTAGGGGAAATGATGAATCGATTTTTAGAGCGTGGCTATCCCAAAACAATGCTGGATAAAGAGGTACAATCTATCTCCCTTATTCCTAGAGCTACATTGTTGTCTACAGCCACAAAAAAGGCCCCCCAAAAAAGTAAGGATGTAAAAGGGGGTGAGTCTAAGAGAATGGTTTTTGTGTCTGAATTCAACTGCCATAGCTATAGGATCAACAATATCATTAGGAAGCATTGGCCCTTGTTGTCCAAATGCTATCCCAATATTTCTGAGTTTGTAGAGAATCCAATGCCAGCCTTTAAGAGGGGTTATAATTTGCAACAGAAACTTATAAGGGCAGATATTGGTTCCTCTAAGATTGGGGACAGCCAAAGATATTTGACTGACAGGAATAGAGGTTGTTTTCCATGCCTGGGATGTTCATGTTGTGGTAACATGATTAAAGGGTCTATCTTTTATCATCCCAGTTCAGGCAAAAAATACCAAATCAAGAATTTCTATACCTGTCACTCAAAATTTGTAATCTATCTAATTAAATGTCCTTGTGGGTGGAGCTATGTGGGAGAGACCACTAGATCCATTAGGGATAGAATAGTCGAGCATAAAAGCTCTATCAGGACAAAAAATGAAAAGTCTCCCATAGCCTGTCATTTTAATCAGGTGGGACATGCCATTAACCAACTCCGCTTTCAAATAATTGATTTTGTTCCCACTCCTAGGAGAGGAGGAAATAGGGAGCTATTGCTTCACCAAAGGGAGAAATTCTGGATATATGAATTAAATACCCTTCAACCTGGGGGGCTCAATAAAGATTGGGATTTGTCAGTGTTCCTTTAAGATTCAACAAAATTCAAAAATTTAAAATTGTTGATTGTAGACTAAGAACTTTGAATTTGAAAATTAAATTGAAATTTTCTGTACTGGTGTTCTTTACAAAATTATAGCCCTTATCTCCAACAATGATTAATCTTGAGTATTGACCCTTGCTGCATATAGTTTAATACTGTATCAATTTTGATTATATATATATAGAAATTTTGTAGTATATTTAAACCTGTATCTTTGTAATATAATAATGTGGTAACTTTTTTTCTAAAAGAAGAGAATGGGTTAATTTAAACCTTGTTAACTAAATCATGTATAGGAGGAAATTGCTCTTTGCTGCCCCCTAGTGGGGGAGGGTATATTAGGATGCCTGTTACCACTGTTTCTTCTGTTAAGTGTGATCAGTCCACGGGTCATCATTACTTCTGGGATATTACTCCTCCCCAACAGGAAGTGCAAGAGGATTCACCCAGCCGAGCTGCATATAGCTCCTCCCCTCTACGTCACTCCCAGTCATTCTCTTGCACCCAACGACTAGATAGGATGTGTGAGAGGACTATGGTGATTATACTTAGTTTTATATCTTCAATCAAGCGTTTGTTATTTTAAAATAGCACCGGAGTGTGTTATTACCTCTCTGGCAGAGTTTGAAGAAGAATCTACCAGAGTTTTGCTATGATTTTAGCCGGAGTAGTTAAGATCATATTGCTGTTTCTCGGCCATCTGAGGAGAGGTAAACTTCAGATCAGGGGACAGCGGGCAGATGAATCTGCATAGAGGTATGTAGCAGCTTTTATTTTCTGACAATGGAATTGATGAGAAAATCCTGCCATACCGATATAATGTCATGTATGTATACTTTACACTTCAGTATTCTGGGGAATGGTACTTCACTAGAATTACACTGTAAGAAGTACATAAAGCTGTTTAATAACTAGAAATTATGTTTAACGTTTTTGCTGGAATGTAAAATCGTTTTCATTTACTGAGGTACTGAGTGAATAAATGTTTGGGCACTATTTTTCCACTTGGCAGTTGCTTAATCTTTTTTCTGACAGTTTCTGTTCTCTCTCACTGCTGTGTGTGAGGGGGAGGGGCCGTTTTTTTTGGCGCTTTTGCTACGCATCAGATATTTCAGTCAGCAGCTCATTGTATTTCCTGCATGATCCGGTTCATCTCTACAGAACTCAGGGGTCTTCAAAACTTATTTTGAGGGAGGTAATTTCTCTCAGCAGAGCTGTGAGAATTATAGTTAACTGAGATAAAAAACGTTTATTCTGTAATTTTTTTTCCTGCTTTCAGAATTAGTTATCTTTGCTAATGGGATTAAACCTTTGCTAAAGTTGTGTTGTTTACAAGGATTGAGGCTATAACTGTTTCAATTTATTAATTTTCAACTGTCATAGTTCTTCTGTGTTTCTTAAAGGCACAGTACGTTTTTAATAATATTCTAATTGAATTGTATTCCAAGTTGCAAGTTTATTTGCTAGTGTGTTAAACATGTCTGATTCAGAGGAAGATACCTGTGTCATTTGTTGCAATGCCAAAGTGGAGCCCAATAGAAATTTATTTACTAACTGTATTGATGCTACTTTAAATAAAAGTCAATCTGTACAAATTGAACAAATTTCACCAAACAACGAGGGGAGAGTTATGCCGACTAACTCGCCTCACGTGTCAGTACCTGCATCTCCCGCTCGGGAGGTGCGTGATATTGTAGCGCCGAGTACATCTGGGCGGCCATTACAAATCACATTACAAGATATGGCTACTGTTATGACTGAAGTTTTGGCTAAATTACCAGAACTAAGAGGTAAGCGTGATCACTCTGGGGTGAGAACAGAGTGCGCTGATAATATTAGGGCCATGTCAGACACTGCGTCACAGGTGGCAGAACATGAGGACGGAGAACTTCATTCTGTGGGTGACGGTTCTGATCCAAACAGACTGGATTCAGATATTTCAAATTTTAAATTTAAGCTGGAAAACCTCCGTGTATTACTAGGGGAGGTGTTAGCGGCTCTGAATGATTGTAACACAGTTGCAATACCAGAGAAAATGTGTAGGTTGGATAAATATTTTGCGGTACCGGCGAGTACTGAGGGTTTTCCTATACCTAAGAGACTTACTGAAATTGTTACTAAGGAGTGGGATAGACCCGGTGTGCCGTTCTCACCCCCTCCGATATTTAGAAAAATGTTTCCAATAGACGCCACCACACGGGACTTATGGCAAACGGTTCCTAAGGTGGAGGGAGCAGTTTCTACTTTAGCTAAGCGTACCACTATCCCGGTGGAGGATAGCTGTGCTTTTTCAGATCCAATGGATAAAAAATTAGAGGGTTACCTTAAGAAAATGTTTGTTCAACAAGGATTTATATTGCAACCCCTTGCATGCATTGCGCCGATCACGGCTGCAGCGGCATTCTGGATTGAGTCTCTGGAAGAGAACATTAGTTCAGCTACTCTGGACGACATTACGGACAGGCTTAGAGTCCTTAAACTAGCTAATTCATTCATTTCGGAGGCCGTAGTACATTTAACTAAACTTACGGCGAAGAATTCAGGATTCGCCATTCAGGCACGCAGGGCGCTGTGGCTAAAATCCTGGTCAGCTGATGTTACTTCTAAGTCTAAATTGCTTAATATACCTTTCAAAGGGCAGACCTTATTCGGGCCCGGGTTGAAAGAGATTATCGCTGACATTACAGGAGGTAAAGGCCATGCCCTGCCTCAGGACAAAGCCAAGGTTAAGGCTAGACAGTCTAATTTTCGTTCCTTTCGTAATTTCAAAGCAGGAGCAGCGTCAACTTCCTCTGCACCAAAACAGGAAGGAGCTGTTGCTCGCTACAGACAAGGCTGGAAACCTAACCAGTCCTGGAACAAGGGCAAGCAGGCCAGGAAACCGGCTGCTGCCCCTAAAACAGCATGAATTGAGGGCCCCCGATCCGGGATCGGATCTAGTGGGGGGCAGACTTTCTCTCTTCGCCCAGGCTTGGGCAAGAGATGTCCAGGATCCCTGGGCACTAGAGATAATATCTCAGGGATACCTTCTGGACTTCAAATACTCTCCTCCAAGAGAGAGATTTCATCTGTCAATGTTGTCAACAATCCAGACAAAGAAAGAGGCGTTTCTACACTGCGTACAAGAGCTCTTGTTAATGGGAGTAATCCATCCAGTTCCACGGTCGGAACAGGGACAGGGGTTTTACTCAAATCTGTTTGTGGTTCCCAAAAAAGAGGGAACTTTCAGACCAATCCTGGACTTAAAGATCCTAAACAAATTCCTAAGAGTTCCATCGTTCAAGATGGAGACTATTCGGACAATTTTACCTATGATCCAAGAGGGTCAGTACATGACCACTGTAGATTTAAAAGATGCTTACCTTCACATACCGATTCACAAAGATCATTACCGGTACCTAAGGTTTGCCTTCCTAGACAGGCATTACCAGTTTGTGGCTCTTCCATTCGGGTTGGCTACAGCTCCAAGAATCTTCACAAAGGTTCTGGGTGCTCTTCTGGCGGTACTAAGACCGCGGGGAATCTCGGTAGCTCCATACCTAGACGACATTCTGATACAAGCTTCAAGCTTTCAAACTGCCAAGTTTCATACAGAGTTAGTACTGGCATTTCTAAGGTCACATGGATGGAAGGTGAACGAAAAGAAAAGTTCACTCGTTCCACTCACAAGAGTTCCCTTCCTGGGGACTCTTATAGATTCTGTAGAAATGAAGATTTACCTGACAGAGGACAGGCTAACAAGACTTCAAAGTGCTTGCCGCACCCTTCATTCCATTCAACACCCGTCAGTGGCTCAATGCATGGAGGTAATCGGCTTAATGGTAGCGGCAATGGACATAGTACCCTTTGCACGCTTACACCTCAGACCACTGCAACTGTGCATGCTAAGTCAGTGGAATGGGGATTACTCAGACTTATCCCCTTCTCTGAATCTGGATCAAGAGACCAGAAATTCTCTTCTATGGTGGCTTTCTCGGCCACATCTGTCCAGGGGGATGCCATTCAGCAGACCAGACTGGACAATTGTAACAACAGACGCCAGCCTTCTAGGTTGGGGTGCCGTCTGGAATTCTCTGAAGGCTCAGGGACAATGGAGTCAGGAGGAGAGTCTCCTGCCAATAAACATTCTGGAATTGAGAGCAGTTCTCAATGCTCTCCTGGCTTGGCCCCAGTTGACAACTCGGGGGTTCATCAGGTTTCAGTCGGACAACATCACGACCGTAGCTTACATCAACCATCAGGGAGGGACAAGAAGCTCCCTAGCTATGATGGAAGTATCAAAGATAATTCGCTGGGCAGAGTCTCACTCTTGCCACCTGTCAGCAATCCACATCCCGGGAGTGGAGAACTGGGAAGCGGATTTCTTAAGTCGTCAGACTTTTCATCCGGGGGAGTGGGAACTTCATCCGGAGGTCTTTGCCCAAATACTTCGACGTTGGGGCAAACCAGAGATAGATCTCATGGCGTCTCGACAGAACGCCAAGCTTCCTCGTTACGGGTCCAGATCCAGGGATCCAGGAGCAGTCCTGATAGATGCCCTGACAGCACCTTGGGACTTCAGGATGGCTTACGTGTTTCCACCCTTCCCGATGCTTCCTCGATTGATTGCCAGAATCAAACAGGAGAGAGCATCAGTGATTCTAATAGCACCTGCATGGCCACGCAGGACTTGGTATGCAGACCTGGTGGACATGTCATCCTGTCCACCTTGGTCTCTACCTCTGAAACAGGACCTTCTGATTCAGGGTCCTTTCAAACATCAAAATCTAACTTCTCTGAAGCTGACTGCTTGGAAATTGAACGCTTGATTTTATCAAGACGTGGGTTTTCTGAGTCAGTTATTGATACCTTAATACAGGCTAGGAAACCTGTTACCAGAAAGATTTACCATAAGATATGGCGTAAATACCTATATTGGTGTGAATCCAAAGGTTACTCTTGGAGTAAGGTTAGGATTCCTAGGATATTGTCTTTTCTACAAGAAGGTTTAGAAAAGGGTTTATCCGCTAGTTCATTAAAGGGACAGATCTCAGCTCTGTCCATTCTGTTACACAAACGTCTGTCAGAAGTTCCTGACGTCCAGGCTTTTTGTCAGGCTTTGGCCAGGATTAAGCCTGTGTTTAAAACTGTTGCTCCGCCATGGAGTTTAAACCTTGTTCTTAATGTTTTACAGGGCGTTCCGTTTGAACCCCTTCATTCCATTGATATAAAGTTGTTATCTTGGAAAGTTCTATTTTTAATGGCTATTTCCTCGGCTCGAAGAGTCTCTGAATTATCAGCCTTACATTGTGATTCTCCTTATTTGATTTTTCATTCGGATAAGGTAGTTCTGCGTACTAAACCTGGGTTCTTACCTAAGGTAGTTACTAACAGGAATATCAATCAAGAGATTGTTGTTCCTTCTTTGTGCCCAAATCCTTCTTCGAAGAAGGAACGTCTACTGCACAACCTGGATGTAGTCCGTGCTCTAAAATTTTACTTACAGGCAACTAAGGAATTTCGACAAACGTCTTCTCTGTTTGTCGTTTACTCTGGTCAGAGGAGAGGTCAAAAAGCTTCTGCTACCTCTCTTTCTTTTTGGCTTCGTAGCATAATTCGTTTAGCTTATGAGACTGCTGGACAGCAGCCTCCTGAAAGAATTACAGCTCATTCTACTAGAGCTGTGGCTTCCACTTGGGCCTTCAAGAATGAGGCCTCTGTTGAACAGATTTGCAAGGCTGCAACTTGGTCTTCGCTTCATACTTTTTCCAAATTTTACAAATTTGACACTTTTGCTTCATCGGAGGCTATTTTTGGGAGAAAGGTTCTTCAGGCAGTGGTTCCTTCTGTATAAAGAGCCTGCCTATCCCTCCCGTCATCCGTGTACTTTTGCTTTGGTATTGGTATCCCAGAAGTAATGATGACCCGTGGACTGATCACACTTAACAGAAGAAAACATAATTTATGCTTACCTGATAAATTCCTTTCTTCTGTAGTGTGATCAGTCCACGGCCCGCCCTGTTTTTAGGCAGGTAAATATTTTTTAATTTATACTCCAGTCACCACTTCACCCTTGGCTTCTCCTTTCTCGTTGGTCCTTGGTCGAATGACTGGGAGTGACGTAGAGGGGAGGAGCTATATGCAGCTCGGCTGGGTGAATCCTCTTGCACTTCCTGTTGGGGAGGAGTAATATCCCAGAAGTAATGATGACCCGTGGACTGATCACACTACAGAAGAAAGGAATTTATCAGGTAAGCATAAATTATGTTTTTGTATGCTTGACAAAGGGAGGAAGCTCCCGAAACGTTGCTGCTATTTTGTTTGTTGTGCTTTAATAAAGACCATTGAGAAACCACTTATTGCTGCCATATTCTTTGGACTATTCATTATATGGTAGGGTCTGGTGGTACCCCTATGTGGCGTGCAAGTGGTTCAGGTGCTGACTGATACTTTTGGAATTTAATGTGCTAATTTAATCATATGCACAAGTGTCTTATTTCTGCTCCCCAATATAAACAGTAAGTTTGTTCTGTAAATTGTGGTAAGAATTATAGTCATCATATATAACTCTTCAGATTTGTTATCTTGAAAAATGAGGAGGATTGCGGCATATGAGGGTATGTACCATGTGTTATAACCTATGATAACCTGCAAATTGGATGCTTATTATTTGAACCTGTTGTATGGTTGCATCTAGATACATACACTGTTATTAAGTAACTAGAACCACTTAATAGTGTCTTCTTTTGCATTTTTGCCAAGGTACAATGTACTGTTGGAGTACTTCAATTATGTTTTTAAATTCTGTGTTCATGCAAAATATTAATGTATATTGTATTTCCAGGATGATTATGTTTAGAAAATGATGTCAGTATTTTGTTGTTGCTAATCAATCAATTAGTATTGTTTGCATTCACACCCACCCTTATGGGTGTGCCCTTGTTTACTATTGGTCAAAGTTTAGTTTAAATGGATTGTCAGTTAGAATGTTCATTATGCCTGATGAAACAGCCCATGCTAGGGCTGAGAAACGCGTTGCATTTTAAACCATTGTTTGTTAATGTTTTTAATATTTGTTTTAAATAAACTAACTTGTTTTATACAAGCTTTGGTTTACCTTCTTCTATATGTCAGTATATTTATAGAATCTTAGCAGTAGTGCTCTCCTGAATAATATATCAGTCTATGGCAGGGTTATAATACAATATACTTAACAATCTTTCTTTTAAAAGTAAACCCTCAATCAATATGCATCTACTAGACAATAAAATTAATATAAATACCTGAATCCTTTTTATTAGTTAATATCTATGAACACATTGGAATATATTTCTATGGATCAGGATGTGAGTCAATACTATACACGTTTACCTTTAGAGCTGGCCTTATTTACAATAACCTTTCATTCAGCGTTGCATTTAAAATATCACAGTGAGACTTAAAATAACAGCTACTAATATCCAAATAGTACAATTTTAACAGTGCTTATAAACAATAGGATAATATATATATTCAGCTATTTAGCTGCAATTTATTCTAATACAATTCTAATTAGGATACTAAAAATATATATATATCTTCTTACTGTAAACTGTTCCTTTAAAGTGTCTATTTATTTAAACTGGAACCAATCCTTAGTTACTTATAATTAAAATCAATTCTAAGATATATATATATATATATATATATATATATATATATATATATGTTCTATATTTTGCACAGATAAAAACAATTTAGCATTAAGGATATATGCTTAACAATACATAGGCTATGGAATGCAGTTTAAAAACACATTTTTCTCTCCTTAATCTACCTACAATCTTTTAATACTTTACCAGGATGAATACCAACCGATATCCAATATCTCTCAGCAGGTTTTAATCTCACCTCAGAAATACCAATAAGAATATTTTGCAGTCAATGAGAAAATGTAGATCAGCTTTGCTTGAGTAAAATGGTATCTCACGCCAAACAAACCAGTTACAAGTTTAGCTCAGCAGAATCTGTCCTCTTTCTATCTTGCATTAAACTTATATATGTGTTTATATTTAATATCACATAAATATATTATATCCATTAAAGTATATATTTTCTTATAATGCTGAAGTGTATTCTACTTGCATATAATATAGTTGTTTTAAACAGTGAGCTTTCAAAATTACATTGTAACATTTGCTTACAATGTTCAATTTTTCATTGCCCTACTTACACAGTATGGGGTAATTTTACGAGTAGTTGTAAAAAGTCACAATACAATATATTTTCTGTTTAGCTAGCAATACAGATGTGTATTTGATGTTTAGGGGCAATTAACAAGCCTGTGCTAATTATCAGTTCCTTTGAAAGATGTTTGTAGCTTCATCTAGGGAGCAAATGCTTCCCTTTTGTTTCTTGGGACATCCTGTCTGTAATTTAGTCTTGAAATGTGTATTCAATTCATGGGGGTTTTCTGAGTCAAATCCTGACATCAGAATTTCAATCTCACTTTAATAACATCTGATAAAATAGACAGCCTCATATATACACACATCCTTTTTATATTATTTTCATATATATATATTAGTTTATATACATATATGTCATTGACCTGTACTCTGACATAATTCCCCCCTTTCAAATTCAAATATATGTAGGACACATGTATTTGAATTGCATCAAGGTCAGTGGTACTCGTTGAGGATGTTGGCCGTATATATCATAGACAGTCTCTTATGTAGAAAGTCTGTCATTTTTGAGCCTTCATGTTCCTCAGCTAGGCATTTTTTAACTACAGTATGTCTTTAGCGCTTTTGGGGATATGACAATTCATTCTCCCTCTATGACTTGTAGTTGGGATCTAGGATGACATGCTCGCAGCTGATTGATATGGACCCATTTATCTATGAAACTTTCATTTTTGGGGATCCGTATCTTATAGGCCACTGGCGATATTTTGTCAGTAATGACAAAAGGACCTTTCCATGATGGAAAAAATTTCTTCTCCCTAATTTGATCTCTTCCAAAGTTATAAAGATAAACTTTATCATTTATTTCATATTCCTTTTTGGATGTTTTGAGATCATAATAGGTTTTAGTGGCAGTTGCGGATCTTTCTAAATTCCTTTGAGCAAATGCAAAGGCATATTGCAGGTGCTTTCTTAGGTTCTCCACATATTGATGTGTATTGGCAGCGTTTATCAAGTTTTGGTCTGATGTATGGTACAGTAGATGTTGAGGTAGAACCATTCTTCTACCAGTCATCAGTTCAAAAGGTGACATCTTGGTAGCACTACTTGGAGTTGCTCTTAATGCCATTAAGACGAGAGGTAGTATTACATCCCAGTCTTTACCCGTTTCATTCACAAACTTTTTGAGTATTTTAACAATGGACTGGTTGTAGCGCTCTACACTACCACTTGAGGCAGTTCTATAAGCAATATGGAGCTTTCTTTTTACCCCCAGTATTTTCCACATTTTGGTCATCACTTCACTAGTGAAGTGGGTTCCCCGATCTGATTCTATTCTTTGGGGCAAACCAAATCTGGAAAACACGTGGTTGATGAGTAATGCTGCGCATGTTTCAGCACTATTGTTAGGTGCACTAATGCACTCTACCCATTTAGTGAATAGGCATGTCACTGTTAACATGTATTTGTTACCTCTTGATGACCTAGTTACTGGACCAATACAATCAATTTGTATATCTGACCATGGCATTACCATCCCCCTTTTCTGCAATGGCTCTCTATGCGTTGGCGCAGTGGGTTGGATCTGTGGACAGATTAAACACCCTTGACAGTAGGTTTGAACATTTTTCAACATGTGTGGCCAAAAAGCGTAGTCACGCAATATTTCATACGTGAGTTTGGCACCACGATGACCAGATGTGGGAGCATCATGGGCATGTTGAAGCATTAGACCTCTGAACTTGGTGGGTACTACCCATTGCTGGATGCCAGTTTTGGAGGTTCTAATTAATAAACCATCCTGTAACTTGAATTGTGATCTGGACTTCATCAATATTCTAAGATCTTCTTTGCCAATACAATCATCTTTTGATATGGGGTTATTTTCAGGATCTTCTATGTGTTTATAGAAGGAGCCTACAATGGGGTCTTCTATTTGACTAGTGATCAGGTCCTCACTAGGAGAATCCTGACTCCATTGTACCAAGTTAGGCTCACTTTGTTGTTTAGCCTGGTTTCTGGTAATGGCTTCTACCTGAATTGCACCCATTAAGTGGTCAATATTAAGGAGTTCTCCAGTTATGGCTCCTTGTTTGGCTAATGAATCTGCAAGATCATTGCCTTCCTTATCAGGACCTAAAACCCTGGAATGACCCTTGGTCTTTTTCCAGTGTATGGTTAAATCATTGGATACCACCAGATTATCAATCTTGCAGAACAACTTGCCATGCTTGACTGGTTTGTTATTGCTTTTCTGCATGCCATTTCTTTTCCAAGTTGGCAGGTATTCAACAAAACTGTCACGCACATAATTTGAGTCAGTTATGATCACAAATTCATGAATACCATGTTCAATAGCCACTTCAATGGTTTTTAGAACAGCAGTGAGTTCTGCAACTTGACTGGATATTGGTCCAATATTGAAACCTATAGATATATTTGGGAATCCATTTGCCCAAGTTATACCAATGCCAGCGATTAATCTGCGCTCATTATCAATAGTCGCATGGTAAGAACAACCATCAACATATACCCAAGGTAATGTTTGACAATGGTCCTCATTGTACATTTTATATGGGGAAAGCAATTGTTCCTCCAGGAAATAATCTTCTGTTAATTCCTCCCCCGGATCTCTAGCAGTACAGTTGTGGAGCTCAGCAAGCCCCAGTGCGGCTGGGTTCCTTTTATTCTGCTTGTAGCGTATTTCTAAAGGCCAGCCTTGTAAGGAAAGAGTCCACGCTGTTATGCGGCTATTTGACAAATTTCCATCTCTTATTCTTTACTTTGCAAATATAGCAAAGGCTGGTGGGCCGTTTCTACAATAATTTTCTCGCCCTGTATATAGCTGCGGAAATTTTGTAGAGCCCATACAGTAGATAAGAGGGCTTTTTCGCATTCGCTAAATTTTATTTCTACTGGGGATAGAGTTTTGCTCGTATAAGCAATGGCTTTGCTTAAATTATCATGCTTTTGGTATAGAACAGCACTCATGCTTACATCTGTGTAACCTGTTTCTAAGAAGAAAGGTTTACCACCTTCAGGGTACGCTAAGCAAGGTGCTTGAGTGAGTTTTCTCTTCAGCTCTCTGATGGCTGTCTCTTGAGTCTCACTCCAGTGCCATTTCACATCCTTCTTTAGAAGAAGTAGTAGTGGTTTAGCTAATTCTGCATAATTATCAATGAATTTGCAAGAATAATTCGTCATACCCAGGAAGGATCTCAATTCCTTTAAGTTAGTTGGGTTTTTAGAATTCACTATAGCTTCCACTTTTTTCTTCTGAGGATTTAGCCCTTCAGAAGTAACTTCATGTCCTAAGAAGTTTACACGAGTGCGGCACCATTGAGCTTTTTGTAGGGATAATTTGACACCTGCCCTTTTAAGTTGGCTGAGGACGTGTTTAAGTTGTGCGATGTGTTTTTCAAAGTCTGTGCTTTTGATTAAAACATCATCAACATAAGATAAGGTCCTCCTTTCCAGTGCATCAGGCATAGCCTTGTGCATGAATACAGGAAATTCATGTCCAGAATTTATGTATCCAAAAGGAATTCTCTGAAATGCATACTGGACCTTTTGGAAGGAGAATGCCAGCTTATATTGGTCCTCCTCATGTACCTTTATGGTCCAATATCCCTGTGTACAATCAATGACAGTGAATATTTTGGTGTATCACAGAAAAGTGATTGATCAGAGGCGTTGTTAGCTCACCTGCTCTTATATCCGCCAGGTGTTCCTTTATTCTAACTCGTGCCTCCCTGGTCGTTAGACCTACATATTGGAGGGCACAATGTGTGCATGATATTAGATATACCACGAAATTTGACCGGCAATTTAAGCACAGTCTCTTCTGGAAGGTTTTACCCGTGACCAAGGACCTGAATGATTCTCCTACTACCACTCTTTCACACGCCTTACAGGAAAGGAAATTGCATCTATATGTGCCATTCAGTCTTAACCAGGTTGAGCCACTGGTTTCCTCCTATTTCAGTTTAGTGGGGGCTATTATGTTACCTATCGTGCGATTCCTTTTGTAAGCGAATCGTGTGCCTTCATTCACTTTATCTTTTAATGCATCATCAGCCAACAGAAGTTGATAGTTGTTTTTGATTATCTGGCATATCTGGTGGTACTGCCGTGAATAGTCAGTTGTAAATTGAATTTTACTACCTTCATTTAGTTGTTCCCACCACTTCCTATCTTCTCTCCTATTCCTGTTTTTGTTCTTAGGCTTGCTTCTAGATTGTTCAAGTAGCTTTGCCCTGTCCATTCTACTGACCAAATTTCTTTCTTTGGTGACTACCGACTTTTGGTAACCTCTTTCTAACAACCTGGTTGTTAGTTCATCCGCTTGTTTTTCATATATATGTTGACTAGTACAATTTCTTCTTAAGCTGATAAACTGCCCTCTCGCTACCCCTTTGAAAACCCTCTTTGGATGGCAGCTTGTTGCATGTAGGAGTGAGTTACCTGAGATCGGTTTTCGATAGGTTTCAGTCCTAATTTTCTGACCTGCATGGCCCTTCAGTGTGATATCTAGAAAGTTGACTGTATGTTCCTGAACTTCTGAAGTGAAACTGATCCCTACCGTATTTTGGTTTAAACCCTTGATAAACTCTTCTAGATCTTCTCTCGATCCCTTCCAGATGAACAGCAGGTCGTCTATGAACCGTCTATACCAAACTATTTCCTGCCTGAAGGGGTTTTGCTCTCCAAAGACGTGGGAGAGCTCCCACCAACCCATGAATAGGTTGGCATAAGAGGGGGCAAACTTGGCCCCCATTGCCGTCCCACGCCTCTGGAGAAAGAACTCCCCCTCAAACAGGAAATAGTTGTGGGTAAGAAGAAACTTGGTTACTCTTATAACATACTCAATAAATGCCTGATTCCCTGTGTACCTACTGGAGAGAAAGAATTCTAAAGCCTCGAGTCCCTTCTCATGAGGTATCGTTTAATAAAGAGACTTGACATCTACAGTTAACCAATGATAATTGCTTTGCCAAGTTACTTCAGTAAGTAAATTGAGGACATGTTTTGTGTCAGCTAGAAAGCTCCAAAGGGTGTTTACCATTGGCTGAAGAATGTCATCAAGCCATTCTGAAAGGTGTTCAGTGAGTGAGCCAATCCCACTGACAATTGGTCTTCCCTGGACATTCTCAGTAGACTTATGTACTTTCGGTAGATGATTAAACACTGGTATGGCTGGATTCTGTACGAGTAAATACGTTTTAGTTTCCTGATCGATAAAGCCCAGATCTACCCCATCATCCACCAGGGAGATCAATTGTCGCTGAAATGACCTAGTAGGATCCTGTTGTAGTGTTTCATAATCTGATTCTGTTCTCAGCTGCCTCCAAGCTTCTTGAACAAATTTGATTCTATCTTGAACCACAATGGCTCCGCCCTTGTCAGCAGATCTTATCACCAAACTCCTGTTGTTTTTTAAGCTATTTAGAGCTTCCTTCTGTCTGCGTGTTATATTGGATTCCTGGCCCCTTTGTGTAGTATATTGGAGCCTGACTAGGTCACTTTCTACTCTTTTTTGGAATTTCTCCAAGAGGGGACCCCTGCTCTGTAGGGGGTAAAATGAAGATTTGCTCTTTAATTTTGGAGTACTTAGGCTCCTAGCCCCTTCCTCTTCTATCTCCCCTTGGAGAGATTCCAGGACCCTAACGTCACAGAGTTCCTGAAAATTCATAGCTGTCCTGCAATCCCCACTCTCTATCTCATTATCTATGGAACGTGGACTCTCATCCGATTCGTGGTACTCCCTCGTTTTCAACCTGAAATGCTTCTTTAGGGTCATATTGCGTATCATCTTATTAACGTCCAAAAGGGTCTTGAATAGGTAAGTCCATAGTTGGTACAAAGGTTAAACCTAAGCTAAGAACCTTCAATTCAGATTTATTTAATACATAACTTGACAAATTGATGGCATTTAGTCCCTGTAGTTTCCCCTCATTCGTCCTCTTCTTTGGGGGTATCTTCTTTGTTCCCTCGGTTGTTGATAATGCTCTGGAATGTCTCTTCCCCCCCCTTCTGATGTTCTTTGGGGTACCTGAAAAACCTGCTCGATCTGGGATCTTTCAGTTTCTCCTGAGGGCCCTTGGCTTGTTCTAGGTTGTGTCGGTTCTTCCCTGTAGTGTGAAGTAGTTGGTACTGAGCCTTGCCCCTTGTTTTTTAGGATCGGGGGAGCCGATTCGATCCCTCCTTCGGTCTTACCGTGGCTTCCTGTGCTACTTGATCTTCTCCTGAGGAGGAGCCTTCATCCCAGGATTCTCCCTCACTCTCTTGGAAATTCACTCGTCTGTCTCTATTCACCCTTGATCTGTTGCCCCTTCTGCCCCTGTTGTAAAACGGGGTTTGTTTATTTTGTTCCTTTCTTAGGGCAAAACGATCCCTCCTGTTCCAGACGTAGACTCTATTCAGATTATAATCTTGTAGATCACGTAGATATTTCATGCGTTTTGCTTCTAATAACACAGATTTGGCTTCTGCCAATACTCTTTGCAAAGTGGCATCAAATTTAAAGAAGCTTGGTTCCTCACTTCTCTTATTAAGTTCGTCCTGTAATTCCTTAATTTTGGTGCCAAGATCCTCAATGGCCTTTAACTTGAATTCACAAATCAATTTCATTAACTTGAATGAACACTGCGTTAGATGATCGTTCCACCTCTCTATAAAAGATTTATCATCTGTGATGAAAGTTGTAAATTTATTCAATCTCAAACCTCTAGGTACCAGGCCTAGCTCCAGATATTTATTCAGTGTGTTCACATCCCATTTTAATTGATCTTCCTTTATGAGGAGGAATTCTACTTCTTCAAAAAGATTAATCAAGCTATAATTTGTTTTATTAAGCGAGAAGATTTGATTGCAGTCCCAGGCTGCTGTTTCTCTCTCTTCAGCTGTGCATAGGGAAAACAAAACTGGTGTCCTGGACATAACACTCTCACCCTGCATACCCTTTATTACGGAGTAATAAGCAAAAAATGTATACAACAATAGTGTACCCCACCCTGAGCTCGGTCACAGCTCTAGCTGATGCTCAAAACAGTCAGAGAAAAATGGGGGTGCTAAGGTTGGGTGTGTACGTTGTATATAATTTCATATGTTGATATAATAAATCACATTGTGCAACCAGCTTGGTTAAACAGACAAAAGTTTATAGTCATGCTATGTCAGTGGGTCAACCCCAGTCTCCCCTGACAATAGCCAAATAAGAATGAAAGTGTCTTTTATATATATGTAACTCTCCAATGCAGTCAAATGATTTCGCTTGTATATGTGTCTCAAAAAGACTCACCACAGTCCTGTTTCAGGTTAATCTTTCCTCTTGTTTCCTTGTGGTGCTGTTGGTTTTATCCTTGTTGTGATGCTCCTATTTGCAACTGGTGAGTGTCCAAGCTGGGAATTGCTAAACCTCCGCAATAGGGGATATTGATAGTATTTGAACTTGCTTAGTGTGCTCACAATGGCCAAACTATTCGAATATCACAAGCAAAAAACAGTTAGGAGCACCAAAAAGCGAGTGAAATACAGAATTTATTATTTAACAAAAAGGGTTAAATAACCCCAGGGTAAGAGTGTGTAAAAAATAAAATGAAATACAGAGAACAAAAAGGCTGACCGGTTTCGGCGTCTGCCTTAATCCTAGCCTGCTTAAAAAATGTTTGTAAGTTCACAACTTAAAAACCCACCTCTGTGTTTCAATTGGGTGTGGAATTCACACCTTTCAAATAGTTAACCAATACAAAACATTCAAATTGATCAGACACCTGTGTTCCCTACTGACATCACTGCTGTTAGATGTGGCGATGTCGGTTCAGCCCTCATAAAGTTTTAACTGTAAACTTTCCATTGCTGTCACCCGAATCGCATGAAAATGCTCAACGCCACATCAGTTCAAGTAATAAAATAAGAGTTGTAAATCTAGTCAGACATTTTGCTTGTATAATAATTCAGTGAATTGCGTCTGTATATTCACTTTTGTATGTGTATATATCTCCGTGTCTAAAGTGCTTACTAATACCTTGCGTTCTTTGATCGTTACAACATCCATGAAAAGAAAGGAAAGAAACCTGAGACTGCCTCGGTCCAATGCTACTCACTGTCAAATAGAGTATGTATCCTCATAGCAAGGGATCCGATCTCAGCTGATTGGAATGCATGTATGTTTGTTGTCTAACATGACGTATATGTCACACCTCTTGTTGCGCCCTATAGGCTTGCATACCCCTCAGCTTCCATAACGTGACTACGCCTCCTTCTTGAGTGGTGTGCGTGGAGGCGGGGGGTTAAAATACCCTATTTCTTATTTATTTAGCGGAATCGCTAATGGAACCGCTCTAGCAACCTGCCCTCACTTAATCAGTGATCTATTTGTCCCTAGTAGGTGCTGCTAAATAACTTTGACCTGACCACTTGCTGTACTCCCCCTTATGTGAATACCTAACTGTATAATGCGAGGGGTTCGCTTTGGGGGATCTGCAGCTCTTATCAATATAAAGTTTAAGCTGATCTTTTGTTTAGTTGTAGTTACGACAATGGATCTGCTCTGTGAATGAAATATGAATAAATGTTGTGTTGCTTCACTCCCTGTTACCTCATAATAGTCATATGGGCATTACACTTGAACCTGAAAAGCATCATTTGATAAATTACTGTACTTTAGTACATCCTCTGTTGTATGTGTTTATAATCTGTTTAGAATATTCTATAAGGAGCTGGGTGGTGGATGTGTATGTTGTATGAGGTTATTAGGGAGGAAAAGAAGAAATGTGGGCTATGGGGGTAAGAACAGGAATATGGAATGGGGATATGTGGGGGTTGAAAGAGTGGGATTGTGTGTGGAACCGTGAACGGAAAGGGTCGAAGAAGAAAGGGGGAGCAGGGAGTGGTGTGGGGGGGGAGAGGGGGGGGGGGAGGATGAGGGAGTAGTAGGGGTGGGGTGGGAAAGTTGTGTGGGGGAAGAAAGGGGGGAAGAGTGTGTAAAAGAAAAGGAAAGAAATAAGAAAGAAAGAAAGAAAGAAAGAAAGAAAGAAAGAAAGAAAGAAAGAGAGAGGTGGTAGAGGAGGGTTGAGTGGGGAGAGGGGAATAGGGACTGGGCCTGAAAGGTGTGGGAGTGCAGCTACCAAAAATTAATTAAATCAAACTCTGAGTTCAGACGCTCTGGAGACCTGGTTCTCAACCGAAAGATCCAGAAGGCCTCCCTCTCTCCCAGTTTCCGGGTTCTATCAAGCCCTCTGTTCTGTATAGGGACCTTCTCAATGATAGTCCACGAAAAGTACCTGGGATCTTTTTGGTGTATCACAGAAAAGTGATTGATCAGAGGCGTTGTTAGCTCACCTGCTCTTATATCCGCCAGGTGTTCCTTTATTCTAACTCGTGCCTCCCTGGTCGTTAGACCTACATATTGGAGGGCACAATGTGTGCATGATATTAGATATACCACGAAATTTGACCGGCAATTTAAGCACAGTCTCTTCTGGAAGGTTTCACCCATGACCAAGGACCTGAATGATTCTCCCACTACCACTCTTTCACACGCCTTACAGGAAAGGAAATTGCACCTATATGTGCCATTCAGTCTTAACCAGGTTGAGCCACTGGTGTCCTCCTGTTTCAGTTTAGTGGGGGCTATTATGTTACCTATCGTGCGATTCCTTTTGTAAGCGAATCGTATGCCTTCATTCACTATATCTTTTAATGCATCATCAGCCAACAGAAGTTGATAGTTGTTTTTGATTATCTGGCATATCTGTTGGTACTGCCGTGAATAGTCAGTTGTAAATTGAATTTTACTACCTTCATTTAGTTGTTCCCACCACTTCCTATCTTCTCTCCTATTCCTGTTTTTGTTCTTAGGCTTGCTTCTAGATTGTTCAAGTAGCTTTGCCCTGTCCATTCTACTGACCAAATTTCTTTCTTTGGTGACTACCGACTTTTGGTAACCTCTTTCTAACAACCTGGTTGTTAGTTCATCCGCTTGTTTTTCATATATATGTTGACTAGTACAATTTCTTCTTAAGCGGATAAACTGCCCTCTCGCTACCCCTTTGAAAACCCTCTTTGGATGGCAGCTTGTTGCATGTAGGAGTGAGTTACCTGAGATCGGTTTTCGATAGGTTTCAGTCCTAATTTTCTGACCTGCATGGCCCTTCAGTGTGATATCTAGAAAGTTGACTGTATGTTCCTGAACTTCTGAAGTGAAACTGATCCCTACCGTATTTTGGTTTAAACCCTTGATAAACTCTTCTAGATCTTCTCTCGATCCCTTCCAGATGAACAGCAGGTTGTCTATGAACCGTCTATACCAAACTATTTCCTTCCTGAAGGGGTTTCGCTCTCCAAAGATGTGGGAGAGCTTCCACCAACCCATGAATAGGTTGGCGTAAGAGGGGGCAAACTTGGCCCCCATTGCCGTCCCACGCCTCTGGAGAAAGAACTCCCCCTCAAACAGGAAATAGTTGTGGGTAAGAAGAAACTTGGTTACTCTTATAACATACTCAATAAATGCCTGATTCCCTGTGTACCTACTGGAGAGAAAGAATTCTAAAGCCTCGAGTCCCTTCTCATGAGGTATCGTTGAATAAAGAGACTTGACATCTACAGTTAACCAATGATAATTGCTTTGCCAAGTTACTTCAGTAAGTAAATTGAGGACATGTTTTGGGTCAGCTAGAAAGCTCCAAAGGGTGTTTACCATTGGCTGAAGAATGTCATCAAGCCATTCTGAAAGGTGTTCAGTGAGTGAGCCAATCCCGCTGACAATTGGTCTCCCCTGGACATTCTCAGTAGACTTATGTACTTTCGGTAGATGATTAAACACCGGTATGGCTGGATTCTGTACGAGTAAATACGTTTTAGTTTCCTGATCGATAAAGCCCAGATCTACCCCATCATCCACCAGGGAGATCAATTGTCGCTGAAATGACCTAGTAGGATCCTGTTGTAGTGTTTCATAATCTGATTCTGTTCTCAGCTGCCTCCAAGCTTCTTGAACAAATTTGATTCTATCTTGAACCACAATGGCTCCGCCCTTGTCAGCAGATCTTATCACCAAACTCCTGTTGTTTTTTAAGCTATTTAGAGCTTCCTTCTGTCTGCGTGTTATATTGGATTCCTGGCCCCTTTGTGTAGTATATTGGAGCCTGACTAGGTCACTTTCTACTCTTTTTTGGAATTTCTCCAAGAGGGGACCCCTGCTCTGTAGGGGGTAAAATGAAGATTTGCTCTTTAATTTTGGAGTACTTAGGCTCCTAGCCCCTTCCTCTTCTATCTCCCCTTGGAGAGATTCCAGGACCCTAACGTCACAGGGTTCCTGAAAATTCATAGCTTTACTGCAATCCCCACTCTCTATCTCATTATCTATGGAACGTGGACTCTCATCCGATTCGTGGTACTCCCTCATTTCCAACCTGAAATGCTTCTTTAGGGTCATATTGCGTATCATCTTATTAACGTCCAAAAGGGTCTTGAATAGGTTAAAGTCCATAGTTGGTACAAAGGTTAAACCTAAGCTAAGAACCTCCAATTCAGATTTATTTAATACATAACTTGACAAATTGATGACATTTAGTCCCTGTAGTTTCCCCTCATTCGTCCTCTTCTTTGGGGGTATCTTCTTTGTTCCCTCGGTTGTTGATAATGCTCTGGAATGTCTCTTCCCCCCTCTTCTGATGTTCTTGGGGGTACCTGAAAAACCTGCTCGATCTGGGATCTTTCAGTTTCTCCTGAGGGCCCTTGGCTTGTTCTAGGTTGTGTTGGTTCTTCCCTGTAGTGTGAAGTAGTTGGTACTGAGCCTTGCCCCTTGTTTTTTAGAATCGGGGGGAGCCGATTCGATCCCTCCTTCGGTCTTACCGTGGCTTCCTGTGCTACTTGATCTTCTCCTGAGGAGGAGCCTTCATTCCAGGATTCTCCCTCACTCTCTTGGAAATTCACTCGTCTGTCTCTATTCACCCTTGATCTGTTGCCCCTTCTGCCCCTGTTGTAAAACGGGGTTTGTTTATTTTGTTCCTTTCTTAGGGCAAAATGATCCCTCCTGTTCCAGACGTAGACTCTATTCAGATTATAATCTTGTAGATCACGTAGATATTTCGTGCGTTTTGCTTCTAATAACACAGATTTGGCTTCTGCCAATACTCTTTGCAAAGTGGCATCAAATTTAAAGAAGCTTGGTTCCTCACTTCTCTTATTAAGTTCGTCCTGTAATTCCTTAATTTTGGTGCCAAGATCCTCAATGGCCTTTAACTTGAATTCACAAATCAATTTCATTAACTTGAATGAACACTGCGTTAGATGATCGTTCCACCTCTCTATAAAAGATTTATCATCTGTGATGAAAGTTGGAAATTTATTCAATCTCAAACCTCTAGGTACCAGGCCTAGCTCCAGATATTTATTCAGTGTGTTCACATCCCATTTTAATTGATCTTCCTTTATGAGGAGGAATTCTACTTCTTCAAAAAGATTAATTAAGCTATAATTTGTTTTATTAAGCGAGAAGATTTGATTGCAGTCCCAGGCTGCTGTTTCTCTCTCTTCAGCTGTGCGTAGGGAAAACAAAACTGGTGTCCTGGACATAACACTCTCACCCTGCATACCCTTTATTACGGAGTAATAAGCAAAAAATGTATACAACAATAGTGTACCCCACCCTGAGCTCGGCCACAGCTCTAGCTGATGCTCAAAACAGTCCGAGAAAAATGGGGGTGCTAAGGTTGGGTGTGTACGTTGTATATAATTTCATATGTTGATATAATAAATCACATTGCGCAACCAGCTTGGTTAAACAGACAAAAGTTTATAGTCATGCTATGTCAGTGGGTCAACCCCAGTCTCCCCTGACAATAGCCAAATAAGAATGAAAGTGTCTTTTATATATATGTAACTCTCCAATGCAGTCAATTGATTTCACTTGTATATGTGTCTCAAAAAGACTCACCACAGTCCTGTTTCAGGTTAATCTTTCCTCTTGTTTCCTTGTGGTGCTGTTGGTTTTATCCTTGTTGTGATGTTCCTATTTGCAACTGGTGAGTGTCCAAGCTGGGAATTGCTAAACCTCCGCAATAGGGGATGTTGATAGTATTTGAACTTGCTTAGTGTGCTCACAATGGCCAAACTACTCGAATATCACAAGCAAAAAACAGTTAGGAGCACCAAAAAGCGAGTGAAAAACAGAATTTATTATTTAACAAAAAGGGTTAAATAACCCCAGGGCAAGAGTGTGTAAAAAATAAAATGAAATACAGAGAACAAAAAGGCTGACCGGTTTCGGCGTCTGCCTTAATCCTAGCCTGCTTAAAAAATGTTTGTAAGTTCACAACTTAAAACCCACCTCTGTGTTTCAATTGGGTGTGGAATTCACACCTTTCAAATAGTTAACCAATACAAAACATTCAAATTGATCAGACACCTGTGTTCCCTACTGACATCACTGCTGTTAGATGTGGCGATGTCGGTTCAGCCCTCATAAAGTTTTAACTGTAAACTTTCCATTGCTGTCACCCGAATCGCATGAAAATGCTCAACGCCACATCAGTTCAAGTAATAAAATAAGAGTTGTAAATCTAGTCAGACATTTTGCTTGTATAATAATTCAGTGAATTGCGTCTGTATATTCACTTTTGTATGTGTATATATCTCCGTGTCTAAAGTGCTTACTAATACCTTGCGTTCTTTGATCGTTACAACATCCATGAAAAGAAAGGAAAGAAACCTGAGACTGCCTCGGTCCAATGCTACTCACTGTCAAATAGAGTATGTATCCTCATAGCAAGGGATCCGATCTCAGCTGATTGGAATGCATGTATGTTTGTTGTCTAACATGACGTATATGTCACACCTCTTGTTGCGCCCTATAGGCTTGCATACCCCTCAGCTTCCATAACGTGACTACGCCTCCTTCTTGAGTGGTGTGCGTGGAGGCGGTGTGTTAAAAAACCCTATTTCTTATTTATTTAGCGGAATCGCTAATGGAACCGCTCTAGCAACCTGCCCTCACTTAATCAGTGATCTATTTGTCCCTAGTAGGTGCTGCTAAATAACTTTGACCTGACCACTTGCTGTACTCCCCCTTATGTGAATACCTAACTGTATAATGTGAGGGGTTCGCTTTGGGGGATCTGCAGCTCTTATCATTATAAAGTTTAAGCTGATCTTTTGTTTAGTTGTAGTTACGACAATGGATCTGCTCTGTGAATGAAATATGAATAAATGTTGTGTTGCTTCACTCCCTGTTACCTCATAATAGTCATATGGGCATTACACTTGAACCTGAAAAGCATCATTTGATAAATTGCTGTACTTTAGTACATCCTCTGTTGTATGTGTTTATAATCTGTTTAGAATGTTCTATAAGGAGCTGGGTGGTGGATGTGTATGTTGTATGAGGTTATTAGGGAGGAAAAGAAGAAATGTGGGCTATGGGGGTAAGAACAGGAATATGGAATGGGGATATGTGGGGGTTGAAAGAGTGGGATTGTGTGTGGAACCGTGAATGGAAAGGGTCGAAGAAGAAAGGGGGAGCAGGGAGTGGTGGGGGGGGAGAGGGGGGGGTGGGGGGAGGTGGGGGAGAGAGGGGGAGATAGAGAGAGAGTGAGAGAGAGAGAGAGGGGGAGGGGGGGGGTGTGGGGAGGATGAGGGAGTAGTAGGGGGGGGGAAAGTTGTGTGGGGGAAGAAAGGGGGAAGAGTGTGTAAAAGAAAAGGAAAGAAATAAGAAAGAAAGAAAGAAAGAAAGAAAGAAAGAAAGAAAGAAAGAAAGAAAGAAAGAAAGAAAGAAAGAGAGAGGTGGTAGAGGAGGGTTGAGTGGGGAGAGGGGAATAGGGACTGGGCCTGAAAGGTGTGGGAGTGCAGCTACCAAAAATTAATTAAATCAAACTCTGAGTTCAGACCCTCTGGAAACCCCTTCAGGCAGGAAATAGTTTGGTATAGACGGTTCATAGACGACCTGCTGTTCATCTGGAAGGGATTGAGAGAAGATCTAGAAGAGTTTATCAAGGGTTTAAACCAAAATACGGTAGGGATCAGTTTCACTTCAGAAGTTCAGGAACATACAGTCAACTTTCTAGATATCACACTGAAGGGCCATGCAGGTCAGAAAATTAGGACTGAAACCTATCGAAAACCGATCTCAGGTAACTCACTCCTACATGCAACAAGCTGCCACCCAAAGAGGGTTTTTAAAGGGGTAGCGAGAGGGCAGTTTATCCGCTTAAGAAGAAATTGTACTAGTCAACATATATATGAAAAACAAGCGGATGAACTAACAACCAGGTTGTTAGAAAGAGGTTACCAAAAGTCGGTAGTCACCAAAGAAAGAAATTTGGTCAGTAGAATGGACAGGGCAAAGCTACTTGAACAATCTAGAAGCAAGCCTAAGAACAAAAACAGGAATAGGAGAGAAGATAGGAAGTGGTGGGAACAACTAAATGAAGGTAGTAAAATTCAATTTACACCTGACTATTCACGGCAGTACCACCAGATATGCCAGATAATCAAAAACAACTATCACCTTCTGTTGGCTGATGATGCATTAAAAGATATAGTGAATGAAGGCATACGATTCGCTTACAAAAGGAATCGCACGATAGGTAACATAATAGCCCCCACTAAACTGAAACAGGAGGAAACCAGTGGCTCAACCTGGTTAAGACTGAATGGCACATATAGATGCAATTTCCTTTCCTGTAAGGCGTGTGAAAGAGTGGTAGTGGGAGAATCATTCAGGTCCTTGGTCACGGGTGAAACCTTCCAGAAGAGACTGTGCTTAAATTGCTGGTCAAATTTCGTGGTATATCTAATATCATGCACACATTGTGCCCTCCAATATGTAGGTCTAACGACCAGGGAGGCACGAGTTAGAATAAAGGAACACCTGGCGGATATAAGAGCAGGTGAGCTAACAACGCCTCTGATCAATCACTTTTCTGTGATACACCAAAAAGATCCCAGGTACTTTTCGTGGACTATCATTGAGAAGGTCCCTATACAGAACAGAGGGCTTGATAGAACCCGGAAACTGGGAGAGAGGGAGGCCTTCTGGATCTTTCGGTTGAGAACCAGGTCTCCAGAGGGTCTGAACTCAGAGTTTGATTTAATTAATTTTTGGTAGCTGCACTCCCACACCTTTCAGGCCCAGTCCCTATTCCCCTCTCCCCACTCAACCCTCCTCTACCACCTCTCTCTTTCTTTCTTTCTTTCTTTCTTATTTCTTTCCTTTTCTTTTACACACTCTTCCCCCCTTTCTTCCCCCACACAACTTTCCCACCCCCCTACTACTCCCTCATCCTCCCCACACCCCCCCTCCCTCTCTCTCTCTCTCTCACTCTCTCCCCCTCTCTCCCCCCCTCCCCCCCCCACCACCCCCTCCTCCCCCCCCCCACCACTCCCTGCTCCCCCTTTCTTCTTCGACCCTTTCCGTTCACGGTTCCACACACAATCCCACTCTTTCAACCCCCACATATCCCCATTCCATATTCCTGTTCTTACCCCCATAGCCCACATTTCTTCTTTTCCTCCCTAATAACCTCATACAACATACACATCCACCACCCAGCTCCTTATAGAACATTCTAAACAGATTATAAACACATACAACAGAGGATGTACTAAAGTACAGCAATTTATCAAATGATGCTTTTCAGGTTCAAGTGTAATGCCCATATGACTATTATGAGGTAACAGGGAGTGAAGCAACACAACATTTATTCATATTTCATTCACAGAGCAGATCCATTGTCGTAACTACAACTAAACAAAAGATCAGCTTAAACTTTATATTGATAAGAGCTGCAGATCCCCCAAAGCGAACCCCTCGCATTATACAGTTAGGTATTCATATAAGGGGGAGTACAGCAAGTGGTCAGGTCAAAGTTATTTAGCAGCACCTACTAGGGACAAATAGATCACTGATTAAGTGAGGGCAGGTTGCTAGAGCGGCTCCATTAGCGATTCCGCTAAATAAATAAGAAATAGGGTTTTTTAACACACCGCCTCCACGCACACCACTCAAGAAGGAGGCGTAGTCAAGTTATGGAAGTTGAGGGGTATGCAAGCCTATAGGGCGCAACAAGAGGTGTGACATATACGTCATGTTAGACAACAAACATACATGCATTCCAATCAGCTGAGATCGGATCCCTTGCTATAAGGATACATACTCTATTTGACAGTGAGTAGCATTGGACTGAGGCAGTCTCAGGTTTCTTTCCTTTCTTTTCATGGATGTTGTAACGATCAAAGAATGCAAGGTATTAGTAAGCACTTTAGACACGGAGATATATACACATACAAAAGTGAATATACAGACGCAATTCACTGAATTATTATACAAGCAAAATGCCTGACTAGATTTACAACTCTTATTTTATTACTTGAACTGATGTGGCGTTGAGCATTTTCATGCGATTCGGGTGACAGCAATGGAAAGATTACAGTTAAAACTTTATGAGGGCTGGACCGACATCGCCACATCTAACAGCAGTGATGTCAGTAGGGAACACAGGTGTCTGATCAATTTGAATGTTTTGTATTGGTTAACTATTTGAAAGGTGTGAATTCCACACCCAATTGAAACACAGAGGTGGGTTTTTAAGTTGTGAACTTACAAACATTTTTTAAGCAGGCTAGGATTAAGGCAGACGCCGAAACCGGTCAGCCTTTTTGTTCTCTGTATTTCATTTTATTTTTTACACACTCTTACCCTGGGGTTATTTAACCCTTTTTGTTAAATAATAAATTCTGTTTTTCACTCGCTTTTTGGTGCTCCTAACTGTTTTTTGCTTGTGATATTCGAAGTATATTTTGCAGTCAATGAGAAAATGTAGATCAGCTTTGCTTGAGTAAAATGGTATCTCACGCCCAACAAACCAGTTACAAGTTTAGCTCAGCAGAATCTGTCCTCTTTCTATCTTGCATTAAACTTATATATGTGTTTATATATAATATCACATAAATAGACAGTCTCATATCCATTAAAGTATATATTTTCTTATAATGCTGAAGTGTATTCTACTTGCATATAATATAGTTGTTTTAAACAGTGAGCTTTCAAAATTACATTGTAACATTTGCTTACAATGTTCAATTTTTCATTGCCCTACTTACACAGTATGGTGTCAATTTACAAGTAGTTGTAAAAAGTCACAATACAATATATTTTCTGTTTAGCTAGCAATACAGACGTGTATTTGATGTTTAGGGGCAATTAACAACCCTGTGCTAATTATCAGTTCCTTTGAAAGATGTTTGTAGCTTCATCTAGGGAGCAAATGCTTCCCTTTTGTTTCTTGGGACATCCTGTCTGTAATTTAGTCTTGAAATGTGTATTCAATTCATGGGGGTTTTCTGAGTCAAATCCTGACATCAGAATTTCAATCTCACTTTAATAACATCTATTATACATCAGACGGCCTCATATATACACACATCCTTTTTATATTATTTTCATATATATATATTAGTTTATATACATATATGTCATTGACCTGTACCCTGACATATAGCAGCTATAATCGCTGCTACTGACTTTCCACTAACTTTTTGAGTGTAGCAGGATTCCCCTGCATTGACCAACCTACGCCTGGAAAGGGTTAGCTGGTACACCCCAAGTTACTAGCCTGCACCTACCAGTACATAAGTGTACTTGGGCCAAATGTGAGTACCCACTTGGCTATATATGTTTTCGTTATGGTTCAGCATATTGATATACACATGAGGCACCCCTCTTGTCTCCTGTTTTTTAATAGTTTTAAAGTAGCTGCTTTGTCTCCCTCTGTGTCTCTGTGCTTACAGGCGTCTGTCAGGTGATTTCCTCCTCACAGGAGGAAGAGAGAGAGAGAGAGAGCTTTGTTCTCAGAGCAGCCTTTTGCTAGCTAATTGCACCAGTTGAGAGAGCACCTGAAATTGAACTGTTTTCATTCTGGATAAACAGAGAGCTCCATTCTCCTGCTAACATAATAATGATCTCTGACCCTGTCACAATATATATATATAGTAAGTGCATTGGAATCCTTTGCTGTCAAGTATATGAACACATGAAAAATCATATTTATGCAATATTCATATTTAATAAAGTGTTATACTGTGTATTTGCTATAAATATTATACATTCCAATGTTTTGCACATAGCAGAATGTTTTATGTATTTATTAATATATTATTCATATATATATATATATATATATATATATATATATATATATATATATATGTGTGTGTGTGTGTGTGTGTGTATATATATATATATATATTTACCTATATATAATCATGTATATATATATATATATAGGTATAAATATATTTTTGTGCACAAATCCATCAGATGTATATTTTAAATATCTCTTTAAAAATAAATAGAACATATTTTTCTATTTGCATAACATTTGGTTATGAAATATGCAATATTATCTTCTTATGGTGCGCTTTTAAATAACCGCAATCATGTTTGCGCAACTTGTGGGTGTTTTTTTCAACTTTTGTGCTGAGAGACTGATCTCTCCCTTGAGCATAGGGAATTTGTGCTGAGAGTGGTTAATTTTCTACTCCAGCATAACTTCTTTATGTTCGAGGGTAAGTTTTACCTCCAGAGGCGTGGAACCGCTATGGGGGCTAAGTTTGCCCCCTCCTACGCCAACCTGTTCATGGGGTGGTGGGAGCGGTTCCATGTCTTTGGAGGTAATAGAGATAATACACTGCATATTGTCAAATACCTGCGCTTTATAGATGACCTGTTGGTCATCTGGTCAGGCAATAAAGATCAAGTAGAAATACTGGTTGACATGCTTAATGCTAACAGTGTGGGTCTGAGTTTCACCTTTGAGTGGAATCAGACTAGTATCAATTACTTGGATGTGACCCTCAGTTTTGATGTTGCTACTGGGGGGGTGTCCTAATCTCTTTATAGGAAGCCTATTTCTGGGAACACGCTGCTGCATGCCAGAAGCAGTCACCCTAGGCATGTTTTTAAAGGCATTGTTAAAGGCCAATTTATGCAGATTAAAAGAAATTGTTCACGGGAAGAGGATTTCCTTAAGGAGTGCGAGGAACTGAAATCTAGATTGAAGGATAGGGGGTACCCCAAAAAGTTGGTTAACAGGACCTTCTCAGAAGTTACGGCTATGGACAGAAAAAGTGTCCATGGACGGCAAAGAGACAACAAAATGATGAATCACCCTTCCACTAAGTTTAAACCCACCCTAGTCACGGCCTTTTCTAATCAGTTTGACAAAGTTTGTAAGGTAATAGAGAAAAAATTGCCTATTCTTCGTGGTGACACGGTACTACAGGAAATTATAGATGATGGCTGTAATTTCATCTACAAATGTAATCTGACCCTGGGAAACATTTTGTCCCCTAGTATGCTGCCACAACAGGATAGTGGTAGCTCTTGGCTGAAGGTTAAGGGAACATACAAGTGTGGTAAAAAGACATGTAAGTCATGTGACCACATGTTTGTTTCAAAAACATTTACCTCAGCCCGTACGTCAGAAGTCTTTGACACTAGAGGTTGCATTAAATGTGGCAGTAAATATGTCATATATTTAATCGAGTGCACCCAGTGTAACAAACAATATGTGGGCAGAACTACTAGGCCTGTGGGCAAGCGGATCAGGGAGCATCTCTCCTATGTCTCCCAGGAAAGGGCTGTTTCTGCTTTGTCTAAGCACTTTTTGGATGTCCATTCAGGAGATGTTGGAACCCTCAGGTGGCAGGCTATCGAGCAGGTGTCCAGACCACCAAGAGGGGGTGATATATTCCATATTCTCTCCAGACAGGAGATTTACTGGATACACAGGTTCGGTAGCCTGTTACCTGGGGGTTTCAATTCCGAATTTGACATCATCAATTTTTGGCACAGATAATGTTTAGTTCTGTCTCTGCTTTACATTGAGCATTAATATCTGATGTAACTATACAACCACCTTTGGGTTTTTCAATGTCTGTTGAAATGGATATCAGTGATATTGATTATTTTTTTTTTTCATGCCTTTATTGGTGTGGAAATACTAATCCAGATTATATAATATAGTCCTACTTTTCTCCTGTCCAAAATGGTAGCCCCTTTGAGTTTTTATAAAGGTTTTGGTGCACTTATCTTTATATTACATTTAGTTTATTTTTTGGTTTGGTTCAGTTTAGAATTATTCATCTGTTCCATTCAGATTTAAAAATTTAAATTTAAAATAATTTTTTATTATTATGGAATCTCCTTATTTAATTACGTATGTGCATTCAAATTTGTATATATAAATTTGCCCTCTGTGTAATAATGTTGCCATTTTTGTAACTATTTAGCATACTGCTTTATTTGCTTATTTGATTATGTTATCAACTTTAATTTTTTCTTTCCCCACATATATGTTTTCTACACATATGCTATATCCCTTTTCTCTATAGCTTAGAGATACAAGTATGTTTTTAAAAATGTTTCACTATACCACTCCCACCTGGGGAGTGGTTAACAGGTATATAAGGTGCTCTTTTCTGAACACCTGTTAACTGTCTATGACTACGGCCATGCTGTGCCGAAACCGGTCAGACTTTTTCTAACTGTTCTCTTTGCTGAGATTGTGTTTTTTTTACATGTTTTATCCTATGGAATATACTAAATAAAGGCTTTTTACAATTTTTTTTATATTTGGAACTTGAGTGACTCTTTTTCCCTTTCCTTGGATTAGCATTGGATACTCTTTTTTTCTTATATTTTATTGTGGAGTACTGGGACTCCACTTCCGTTAGCTCCTCCGGGCCGATACGGGCTCCAGCTGACACTGCTGACTCTGATGGATTGGAGAAGGCGTGTGCTATTGTGAGAGGCTGAGCAGTGTTCTTCCGGTATTAAGCTGCATGTGATGCACCCGACATTGAGGAATACAATTTGAGATCGTCAAACAACGGATACCCGGCACTGTGAGTACACATTTGCATACTTGGCACTGTGATTTCTGAAAACTGACTGTTTGATTGCTCCAGTTTTTGGAGATTAGGACTCTGCAGTATCTGAGTCTGACTACCGCTATCTGCCCAGCAGTTTACACAGTAGCTGCCAGGATGGAATGATACATTCAACTCCCTGCTGTTGATTGCAGTAGCGGGCAGTTTGTGAAAATATCTGTAACTGTGCTTTCCATTCTGGGGCTTGAAGTAATTACCTGGACTTTCATTATAATCACTGCCTTAACAGCTTTGTGAAGACGTTCCTTTGCCTGTATGTTTATGGTCACTGCTACATAACAGGAGGTGCACGCTGCCTTGTTTCATTTGGGGATTGCATCAATATCTACACATACTCTTTGAATTCTTTAACACTGCATGTCGCGAAGGTGACAGCCTCCCTCAGCACACTACACAAACCTGAACTTTGTTTTGTTGAGCATAGTTTTTTGCTCATTTTTTGATTCATTTTTTTTTTTTTTTTTTTTTGAAAATTTTCTTTTTATTGAAATAATAAGTACAGTACAAGAAACGAGGTATTCCTCTTCCAATAAACAGCCTACATTACAAAGATTAGGTTGATCATGTCTCAGGCAACCAAGAGTCCAGGCAGACACCTGCCCCTTCTGTTTAAGAGATTAGTGTCCGTATTCCGGATTCTTACCACACTGTGATCTTCATCCTTGTATAGCCACAGGAGCTTGGGTGCAAAAGTCTATGTATTTAGGCTAGGTGGACAAGGGGGTATATGAAGGAGAGCGGCAGTCCGCCCACTTATTAACTTTAACAACTTAACAACTTAACTAGGAGCCTGAGAAGTCAATGCAGTAACAATACAACGAGTATAAAACAGGCAATTCAGTTCTTGAACAAAAGCCATCTAAAGGAAATAAGGCCCCTCTGTTAACTTTCACTGCAGAATCTTAGCAAATTATCGAATATTACAATGCCGCACTCAATCAGGATTGCAATCGGCAGCATCTCCATCCATTTTAACGCGGTCGGGTCAGGCGCAGGCGGGTATTGAGGAGAGAAGGGAAGGGCAAGACAGAATTGGGGAACGTGTTTACAAAGTGGGTGTGGGCCGTATCTATATGCACGGGGCTAGTGCACCGTTATGCCTACTACTCTATCTGTGGAAGGTTTGTGGAATTCCACCTCATTAGCATTAGTTCGTGCATGGATAACCTCCCCACCCCATAGTAGTGATATCTCTCCAAAGCTAATAGCGTATTCACTTGGTCTATCCATAGTTTCAGAGTGGGAACATTTTGTGTTTTCCACCTTTGTGGTATCAGAATTTTTGCACTATTTATCATTATGTAAAGCAGGGACATTTTGACATCATCTTTAAGGTTTGGTAGATCAAGTAGCAGAAGGGTGCGTGGGTCACGTGGGATTTGAGCGGATAGAGTGTTGTTTATGTGCGCAAAAACTTGGGTCCAAAAAGAATCTAATTTAGGGCAAGCCCACCATATATGCAGAAAATCATCTGTCTGTCCGCAATCGCGCCAACATTTATTACTAGTATGTTTATAGATTTTTTGTATCCTCTGTGGAGTGAGGTACCACCTGGCCAGAAATTTATAACTCATCTCTAGAATTTTTGCCGAAACAGAGGATTTTTTGTGGTGACAAAATGCCTTTCTCCATTGTTTGCCACTGATTTCTATGCCCATATCCTTGCCCCATTTGTGGCAGTACGCTGGGAGGTCATCTGGTCCAGTGTTAGATAGTATTCTGTATATAACAGAGATTGTGTGGCGAGGTGTGAAGGGGAGTGAGCACAAAGATTCAAACTCTGTGAGGGGCCTGATGAGACAATTTCTTTGTTTGTGGGAACTAAAATAATGGGTTAATTGTGCGTAGGTAAACCAAGATGAGGGGAACCGGTGTTCTCTCTCATTTATTTCTTGTCGGGATTTAAGTTTTCCGTCTCTAGTGAAGTTTTTCCATGCGTGTGTCGAGATTTTAGGAGAATATTGTTGTGTGTATGGAATGGGAGGAAGGAAGGGAAGATCAGGGTTATTGAACACTGGAGTGAGGGGGGGTGGTTTAGAGGTGATATGAGTGCTAGTTGCTATCAATTTGTCCCATTGAGTAAAAAATTCTAGTATCAGGGGGTAACTACCTATCGCCTTGCGTCTATCTGCGGCCTTAAGCCAGCCAAACCAACCTACATTGGGAGTATCGAGAATTTCCCTGTCTAGTTGTATCCACTGTTTGTGGTTTGAGTTGTGGCACCAGTCTGTGAGTCTTTGCACTAGTGTGGTAAGTCTGTATTTCTCTAGGTTTGGTACTCCCAGTCCTCCCCTGTCTCTGGTCATATATAATGTTTTCTTAGGGATTCTCGGCCTTGTGGAGCCCCATATGAATTGTTCTATGTTTCTTTGTAGGTGCGGGATATAATTTTTGGGCAGAGGGATTGGAAGAGTTTGCAACAAATACAGAATCCTGGGTAGGATATTCATCTTTACTACATGAACTCTACCAATCCATGAAAGTGGTTTATTTTTCCAGCAGGAAATATCTCTAGTGATGTCTGTTAACAGTTGTTTGTAATTAGTTGAAAATGAGGTCTGAGTGTCTGCAGTCAGATAAATACCCAGATATTTTAGGTGAGAATTTTTGAAGTGGACATGTTTTGGACATCTTTGCTACGTCAGAAGCTGGCGTGTTTATGTTTAGTATTTCTGATTTGGTCAAATTAAGGAGAAAATTGGAGTGTTGGCCGTATTCCCTGAATTCCTCCATCAGTGGGAGTAGGGATTTTTCTGTGTTAGTGATAGATAGGAGAATATCGTCCGCATACATTGCCAATTTGTATTCGGAGTGTGTTGTGCGGATGCCCTGAATAAGGGGATTTAATCTAATTTTTTGTGCTAGAATTTCAATAGACAACGCAAATAATATTGGGGATAATGGGCAGCCCTGCCGAGTACCGTTACTGATGTTAAAAGGTTCTGATAATGTGGAGTTAACTTTATTTCTAGCAGTGGGTTCCGAGTATAAGGAGAAAACTTTAGTGATAAAGGATTGGCCTATGTTAAATTTGGACAGGGCGGCCCTGAGGAAATCCCAGTCCACCCTGTCAAACGCTTTTTCCGCGTCAGTTGAAATGAGTGAAATAGGGATAAGATTGGCCTGGGCATATGCGATGAGTTGGGTAATTTTCAGGGTGTTATCCCTTGCCTCTCTATTGGGAATGAAACCGACTTGGTCTGTGGAAATAATTTGATTAAGTAGTGGATTTAATCTATCAGCTAATATTTTGGCAAATATCTTGATGTCCGTGTTTAACAGGGAGATGGGGCGAAAATTTGTGGGTTTTCCTGGTTTAGGGAGGACAGTGATGTGGGCCTCTAGCATGGTTTTGGGAAACCCATTATTTTCTCCTAGTGTGCCAAACAATTTGTGTAATCTGGGGGCCAAAATCTGGGAGAATTTTTGGTAGTATTTTGTACCGAACCCATCTGGACCCGGACTTTTGCCTGCAGGCAGGTTTTTGATAGCTATTGTAATTTCGTTTAGGTTGATGGGTGAATCCAACATGAGGGACTGCTCCTCTGTAAGGCGAGGAACACTCACCTCATCTATGTAGTGGTGTAATTTAGTTTTTTTCTCATTCCCCTCGACATGTGATTGAGGTTGTACTTTAGATATGTTATACAGTGTCGTGTAATATTTATGGAAGATGTCTGCAATTGTTGAACTGTCTTTTTTCTCAACCCCGGCTGAGTCCTTAACTGCATGGATATATGACTTGAGTTGTTTCCTGCGAATAGTTCTAGCTAGCAGTTTTCCTGACCTATTTCCCTGTTCAAAGTACTTTTGTTTGAGTATGAAGGCTTGTTTCTGGTATTCGTATTGCATATAATTAGTCAGTTCTGCTCTAGCCTCTTTAAATTCTGTAAGAAGTGTATCATTGTTAGGGGTGCGCTTATGGGCTTGTTCTAGTGTATATATTTTATCCAGTAGGCCGTCACGTTTAAGTCTATGCTGTTTGACAAGGATTGCCTTTTGTTTGATAAACTCCCCCCTCAGAACACACTTGTGTGCCTCCCATATATTAGAGTATGACGTGTCTACCTCTTCGTTAATTGAGAAATATTCCTTTAAAACCTTTTCTGTTTCTTGGCCGATGGCCGGGTGATCTAGAAGAGTTTCATCTAATCTCCACTGAAATGGTATTACAGGTCTGTCTGGCCAATTAATCGTGCACGAAACTGGTGCATGATCCGACCATGTAATGGGATGAATGTGCGCCTTTTTAACTAGGGACAGTGTGGTTGCGTCTGTTAAAATGTAATCGATGCGTGAGTATGAGTTATGCGGGTGGGAGTAGAACGTGAAATCAGATGTGGTGGGGTGAAAGGTGCGCCAAACATCATGTAGTGCTAACGCATGCAATTGATTATTGATGTTTTTAATATCCCTCTGAGGAACTTGTGTGTTGCCTGATTGAGTATCTAATTTGGGGTTTAGCGGTACATTAAAATCCCCCCCAACAATTACCAACCCTTTTTTGTGGTCTATAATTTTATTGGACAGATTTCTCATGAAAGATTTCTGGGCTTTGTTCGGGAAGTAAGCATTGATTATAGTGAGGGGCCTATTATATAATAGTCCTGTCAGGATCATCAATCTACCATCGGTATCTTGTTCCAATTGTAGTTTTTGGAATGGCATGTCTTTTCTGAATATAATACCGACCCCATTTCTTTTAGTTGGGCCAGAGGCGAAAAATGCTGTGGAGTATTTAGGATGGAGCCAGCGCGGTTCTTTGCCTTTCTTGAAATGGGTTTCTTGGAGCAGTATGATTGCGCAATTTTGTTTGTGCAAGTCCGTGAGTACTATGTTTCTTTTTTGTGGCGTGTTAAATCCTTTAACATTAATAGTGGTAAATGTGATAGGTGGTGCTTTGCTAGAGTTAGGCATGTTGTATATCCAGAGGTGTAATATGAAGATAATGCCTATATGTATCCAGGTGAGGTGCAGGTTGTGTTTGGCATTCATGCCTAAAAGATTCGCCGGGGCGTGTGAGAGGAAAAGGGAAGATATGGGGTGTATCAGGGGGAAGGATGCCACCCGCGCCAGACCCGCACCGCAACGCTGCGCTAGCAAAGTGTGTGCACTATACAGAGGTCAGATGTAGCTTACCAATATGAGGAGTGACCCAGATCTCTGAGAATGCGCAACAGGTCAGCTAACAAGTCCAAGTGGACTGCAAAAATGAGAAAACAAAACTGTAACAAGAACAATGTAACAATTATATTGCTAACAATATTTAATGGGGAATGAGACCTTTCATTGCCTATCTGTGCCGTAGTATTATGTCATGTGGTCGTTGAATATGATATTATTACAAACTATAAGGGGGTTCGTTCACTTATTTAGGGGGGAGGGGGTCAAATATAACATAGGAGGGGATTTGTGGTCAGAAAGTGGAACCAGTCTAATAGATTGATCGTATCAGGGCCGATCTATTACTTAAGGTCAGTCTATGATGTATTAGGACTGTCATGACTTGGTACTATTGGTCTATGGCTAAATCTGTCTGAACAATAGTCAGGGAGCATAATACGTGGTATGGGCTAGTCTCAATGTAGAGGACAGTGGGATTAAAGACAGTTGTCAGTTCGTGTCCCTATCTTATAACCGCATGGGGTGCCTTTGGGATTGTCAGTTGCGTGTCGCCATGAAATCTAAACAGTCCGACACATGAGACTCAATGTTAGGTATCAACAGACCAATGCTTATAAGTAACATGAAGACATTAACTTGATATATTATATGCAACAGGAGATATATATACATTATACATTATGACACATTTTACTCATCTGCTCTTTGCTTTTTTTTAAGAGTCTCATGGTTACGTGTGATCCAGCCAAAGTCTTTTCCATGTGTTCCGAGGTTGGATGCAGGAGAAAAAAGAAAAAGAAGGCCCACAGGCGCCAGCAAGACTGATATCCAAAGTCACTGTGTGTAATTGCTAGCAGCACCTGGCAAGGGCTTGACGTTCTTCCGTGCATTATGCTCTTTCAATCACCTTCTTGGGACTGCATGGTCTCCGACCAGCTCTTGGGGCCAGCACTTGCAACGGTAGGCCCATCACTTCCGGAGTTGAATTTCGCTGGTTGCTGCTGATTGTTGTCTGAGGGCTTGCGAATCCGAGGTGGTGGTTCAGATCCAGGTACTATATTCTGCATAATACCCATCGTTTTAAGGAAACTTGGAAGGTCTTGTTCCGATCTGTAGACCGCTGTTTGCCCATTGTGGTTCGCAATTATGCTTAGAGGAAATCCCCAACGGTATGCTATTTCGTGGTTTCTAAGAGCCTCTGTAATGTGCCGGAGTTCCCTTCTTTTTTGCAAAGTTGTGGGTGAGAGGTCTGAGAAAATCTGAAGTGCTATTCCAGCATGGGTAAGTGGGGCCTTGTTTCTGGCACATCTGGAAATTCCCTCCTTATCTACATAGCTAAGGAATCGAATTATGACATCCCTAGGGGGAGCTTTTGCTGTGGGTTTGGGGCGCAAAGATCTGTGGGCCCTTTCTATTGGGACATCTGGTGATGCAGGAGTGCCCTTGATGACTCTAAATAGGTCTTGTAGGTAGCCAATTAATGCGGTCGGGGAAACAGATTCAGGGATGCCCCTAATGCGTAGGTTATTCCTTCTATTACGGTTATCAAGATCTTCAATCTTATCTAATAGAAAGGTGATAGCTTCGTTTTGCTGTAAGATACTCTGGGCATTACTTTTCACTTCCGCATGTATATTAGTGTGTGCCTGTTCTACAGAGTCTACTCTGGTATTTAGCTGATTAATGTCCTTTTTAAGCTCTCCAAAGAGACCCCTCACCTCAGACAGGACCTCTTTTATGTCATCTTTAGATGAAAGCAGTTTCAGGTCCTCCCTGGTGATTACTGATGTTCCGGCCTGATCCATTTCTTGCTGCGTGATAATATTACCAGCGGGTTCTGAGGTGCACGTATTCTGGTCTGCTAGCTTATCTACAGAGGGTGTCTGAGGTATTAGATATTGGCTCATTAAAAGTGAAGGCGTCTGTTTATCCGTTCTGGGGGCACGTTTACAGGGCATACCCGTGTATGAAGGAGTAGCACTTCTGCTAGTGCTTCTCTATATAATTAAATAAAGGACCACTGTCCACCCTGAATTGTGTTGTTACTAGGAATGGTAGACTAGTTCCCTAATGTCCAGCAGATTAGTATAACTTAGGCAGTGTCTTGCGTTTAGAGTGGTGTGTAACAGAGCGGCCCTTGTTGCTATGACCTTTCCAGAGCTCAGATCTGTACTGTGGTGTATCCCACGTGACTAAACTAGGAGGCCTATGCAAAAGTTTTATTAGCGTGTTTTTTTGTTTTTTTTTTATCTCACCCTTCAGGCTGTGTGCTCCGAGTTTTTGTGTTCCTTCCTATCCTGCTTGTTGCGATCCAGCTCCTCTGGTCAGCGCTATGTGCCCCTTTGCTTGTTATTATGCCACCGGAGCTTAGTATATGAGGTGCGCGGCTCCCAAGCAAGTACCACAGTTCTGAGGCTCACAGTATAGGGCGCGCTTATGCCCTTCGGTGTCAATTAATGTCCCAGCCAAAGTCCCGCTGGCCGTCACTCGGGTTGCGCAACTATCTGCTTATGATATTGCGGCTCCGGCTCTGTAGATCTCTATGCTTGTGGTGATCGGGGCCTTCCCCTATGTTGCGCGGCAGTGATGGCGGTCTTATGCGATGCTGTTCAGAGTTTCCCAGTAGTTACAAACCTGCGGCTCGCAGAAATTTCTCACATCCCTAGTTTGATTAGGATTGTGTCCCCCTCCAACCCCAAGTGAACAGTGGTTAGTTGGAGATCATATTTTTGTCACGGCAATTCTCCGGTCTGCAGAGCCGTCTTAATGTGCGGCCATTAACCTGGGCTGCTAGGCTCCGCCCCCTTTTTGATTCATTTTACCCTGAATTAAGGTTCAGTTCTCTTTTCATCACTTCCTCTACCTGTGTCAGAGGGCCTTTATCTATATTGGTTTTATTTACCTTTTGTAAGCAGTATCGTGTGGTATTACACTCTGTTCCTTAAATATCAATATCACTAAAGCATTAACCAGTTAAAGTAGCTGTATAGCACTTCTAATTAATATTCCTTAATTGTGGATAACATGTCACAACCAGACTTATTTTTTTCTCTTAATGAGACAGATGAAGAGAATTGGGATTCTTTGGAATTGACGGATGTGTTTGAAAGTGATACACCTAACACAATACTAGGAGATTTCTTTTTTGATCTGGAGAATTTAAAGAAAAAAGAACAAAAGCTCAAGTGGGACAAATGGATTTTATCCAAATATATTAGTATGAAAATGATTGCCAGAGGTCTAAGGATTAATAAGTTTCCTACTTACAATGTAAAGGACCCTGGGTTTATTGAGAGATGGAATCAGACTTTAACAGACTGTTCACTTAAGCTTATAGCCTTATTGATTGAATATAAGGACACATTATTGGCAGAGGTCAAGAATAGGATAACCACCTTGCAGGGTGATATGAATAAATATAAATTGTGCAATGTTTATCCAGAATATGACGCTATACTTAGGAATGTTATGGAAGAATCTAAGAAACTAATTATCCAAATTAAGCATTCTAAATATATACGTGACCAAAAAGATTACAGTAATGGTACGGTTTATATTTGGTGTAAAAGACAGAGAGGTAGAGCTTGGTCACAAACCATTAATAAAGGATCTATGGTTCAGAATTCAGGACAGGCTATAACATCATTTAAACCTAGCAAGGTAAATAAGAAATCTAATAAAGTAGCCGGATCTAAACAGGTTGTATTCTCTGACTCAGAGCCTCAGCAGACCGACGAGGATAGATTTGCATCCAGCTTCGAGGATGAGGGCTGCTCGGCCTCTGAGGGAGAGATATCTGAACTATTAGAGAATACAGAACTCAACTCCATGCCTAAAAGCATTTTGAAGGATCCCAAGGGAGTTGGTGTGGGAACCATCCCTAAGAGGGATGGGAGAGGCAGACAGAGAAGGGGACAGTCACATTAATCCCAATCTAGTATTACTAGGGAGTCTATGACTAGTGATATGGGACCCAACACGCAGGTTTTTCAGTGGGCCCAGAAACAACCCAGAGGGGGAGGGAGAGGCTATTCACAGAGCAAAGAGGAAACAGATGTACAGTTTCAAAGGTACCCAGTGAGAGAGAACAGGAGCACCAGGGGGCACAGATATCAATTAATAATTTTTCAGTAATTAACCTATCCTCCTATCAGATAACAGATGTTGAGAGAAAAGTCCTGGGGTATGGTCTTAATTTTGTCCCATCTAGGGACTTTGATTTATTCCAGACCATACTGGATGTAAATAAAATGGTGAGGGATCTCACCCTGAGGAAGTTCTTCTCAACATCTACTGATAGTGTATCTGGAGAAGTAAATACACATGATCAAGAGAGGAGTAATGCTGATTTATCGTTCCGTGATGTTTGTGCACTAACAGACCTAGAAGAATTGGGTGGTACACAGGAGGCTAGACCACCTATTTCACAAACAAGCTATAAACAATATAATTTGAAATCCAGGTCCAATTTTTATCCCCTACAAACTAGAGGTAAAGGCCTGGAAGTTTTTCATAAAAGAGTCATTGAAGATCTTACTCTGTTGGACAAATCCAGAAAACAAGACCATCACTCCAATTTGTCTAGTCTAGAAAGAGAAGCAGTAGCCACCTTACAGAACAACAAGGATGTGGTTATTCGCCAGTCAGACAAGGGGGGCAGTGTAGTTTTGCTGGATAAAGATACTTACATAAAGGAGGCTTTAAGACAACTAGAAGATCCCGAAGCCTATATGGGACTATCTAGGGATCCTACACCACAGTACAAGGCAATTCTTAGGGACCTGTTGGATGATGGGGTGGAGATGGGCATTATTGATGAACAGACATATGATTGTCTAATGGTTGATAGTCCTGTAGTGCCCATCTTCCACCACCTTCCAAAGGTCCATAACAGCCTAGTGGATGTACAAGGTAGGCCAATAGTGGCAGGGATTGGCTCCCTACTAGAACCTCTGTCCAAGTGGGTGGACCAATTCCTTCAACCTTTGGTTCAAAAGCTGCCTAGTTTTGTAAAGGACACGACCCATGTGCTTTCTAGGCTTGAGGATGTGACTTGGGAGTTGGGATACAGCTGGATCACCATTGATGCTGTGTCCCTGTACTCCTCCATACCTCACGAGTAGGGCCTGAAAGCAGTATCTTATTTTCTGAGAATGGAGACTAATCTCTCCCTTGAGCATAGGGAATTTGTGCTGAGAGCGGTTAATTTTCTACTCCAGCATAACTTATTTATGTTCGAGGGTAAGTTTTACCTCCAGAGGCGTGGAACGGCTATGGGGGCTAAGTTTGCCCCCTCCTACGCCAACCTGTTCATGGGGTGGTGGGAGCGGTACCATGTCTTTGGAGGTAATAGAGATAATACACGGCATATTGTCAAATACCTGCGCTTTATAGATGACCTGTTGGTCATCTGGTCAGGCAATAAAGATCAAGTAGAAATACTGGTTGACATGCTTAATGCTAACAGTGTGGGTCTGAGTTTCACCTTTGAGTGGAATCAGACTAGTATCAATTACTTGGATGTGACCCTCAGTTTTGATGTTGCTACTGGGGGGGTGTCCTCATCTCTTTATAGGAAGCCTATTTCTGGGAACACGCTGCTGCATGCCAGAAGCAGTCACCCTAGGCATGTTTTAAAGGCATTGTTAAAGGCCAATTTATGCGGATTAAAAGAAATTGTTCACGGGAAGAGGATTTCCTTAAGGAGAGCGAGGAACTGAAATCTAGATTGAAGGATAGGGGTACCCCAAAAAGTTGGTTAACAGGACTTTCTCAGAAGTTACGGCTATGGACAGAAAAAGTGTCCATGGACGGCAAAGAGACAACAAATTGATGAATCACCCTTCAACTAAGTTTAAACCCACCCTAGTCACGGCCTTTTCTAATCAGTTTGACAAAGTTTGTAAGGTAATAGAGAAAAATTTTCCTATTCTTCGTGGTGACACGGTACTACGGGAAATTATAGATGATGGCTGTAATTTAATCTACAAACGTAATCTGACCCTGGGAAACATTTTGTCCCCTAGTATGCTGCCACAACAGGATAGTGGTAGCTCGTGGCTGAAGGTTAAGGGAACATACAAGTGTGGTAAAAAGACATGTAAGTCATGTGACCACATGTTTGTTTCAAAAACATTTACCTCAGCCCGTACGTCAGAAGTCTTTGACACTAGAGGTTGCATTAAATGTGGCAGTAAATATGTCATATATTTAATCGAGTGCACCCAGTGTAACAAACAATATGTGGGCAGAACTACTAGGCCTGTGGGCAAGCGGATCAGGGAGCATCTCTCCTATGTCTCCCAGGAAAGGGCTGTTTCTGCTTTGTCTAAGCACTTTTTGGATGTCCATTCGGGAGATGTTGGAACCCTCAGGTGGCAGGCTATCGAGCAGGTGTCCAGACCACCAAGAGGGGGTGATATATTCCATATTCTCTCCAGACAAGAGATTTACTGGATACACAGGCTCGGTAGCCTGTTACCTGGGGGTTTCAATTCCGAATATGACATCATCAATTTTTGGCACAGATAATGTTTAGTTCTGTCTCTGCTTTACATTGAGAATTAATATCTGATGTAACTATACAACCACCTTTGGGTTTTTCAATGTCTGTTGAAATGGATATCAGTGATATTGATTATTTATTTTTTCATGCCTTTATTGGTGTGGAAATACTAATCCAGATTATATAATATAGTCCTACTTTTCTCCTGTCCAAAATGGTAGCCCCTTTGAGTTTTTATAAAGGTTTTGGTGCACTTACCTTTATATTACATTTAGTTTATTTTTTGGTTTGGTTCAGTTTAGAATTATTCATCTGCATCCTTCAAGAAAAACATGATTTTCATGCAGGACAATGCTCCATCACACGCGTCTAAGTACTCCACAGCGTGGCTGGCAAGAAAGGGTATAAAAGAAGAAAATCTAATGACATGGCCTCCTTGTGATCTGAACCCCATTGAGAACCTGTGGTCCATCATCAAATGTGAGATTTACAAGGAGGGAAAACAGTACACCTCTCTGAACAGTGTCTGGGAGGCTGTGGTTGCTGCTGCACGCAATGTTGATGGTGAACAGATCAAAACACTGACAGAATCCATGGATGGCAGGCTTTTGAGTGTCCTTGCAAAGAAAGGTGGCTATATTGGTCACTGATTTGTTTTTGTTTTGTTTTTGAATGTCAGAAATGTATATTTGTGAATTTTGAGATGTTATATTGGTTTCACTGGTAAAAATAAATAATTGAAATGGGTATATATTTGTTTTTTGTTAAGTTGCCTAATAATTATGCACAGTAATAGTCACCTGCACACACAGATATCCCCCTAAAATAGCTAAAACTAAAAACAAACTAAAAACTACTTCCAAAAATATTCAGCTTTGATATTAATGAGTTTTTTGGGTTCATTGAGAACATGGTTGTTGTTCAATAATAAAATTAATCCTCAAAAATACAACTTGCCTAATAATTCTGCACTCCCTGTATATATATATATATGTGTGTGTGTGTGTGTGTGTGTGTGTGTGTATATATATATTTACCTATATATAATCATGTATATATATATATATATATATAGGTATAAATATATTTTTGTGAACAAATCCATCAGATGTATATTTTAAATATCTCTTTAAAAATAAATAGAACATATTCTTCTATTTGCATAACATTTGGTTATGAAATATACAATATTATCTTCTTATGCTGCGCTTTTAAATAACCGCAATCATGTTTGCGCAACTTGTGGGTGTTTTTTTCAACTTTTTCTGCTTCATTTAAGTCTACAGGGGAATGCGATTCTGTGTTTGCAACTTCTCAAATTTTTTTAGTTACCGCAACTTTGCGGACACGAGAACACAAACATTTTACTTGAAACTCGTAATATAAGCGCAAAAAAATTACTCCTAGAGGTTTTATCACTTGAACGCAAGTGCAAAATACTTCTCCACTTGTAATCTGACCCTATGTGGATTTAATTTGTTTACAAAGTTTTGAGAATGACAAAAAAAAGATAAACAATTGAGTATTTCTAAAATAAATGTTCTTTGTATGACTTATATTTTACTAACAATTATCTCTGTTCTAGAAATAAGTGTCATTAATAAACATTATTATTATTTTTTAGAAAAAGAGGGGGGTTCTACTTTGTCACTCACATTTTTTTAAAATTTTGTTTCATAAACATGAGTACTCACATTCACTGTTTCCAGATTTCCTTCAGCACCTACTTATTACTCTCACAGCAATACACTTATATTTGTCTCTTTAGCTCACAGCATGTGCATCACACATTATCAGCCTTATTACATCAGTGCTATTTACACAGCACACTATCACACACACTGTCCCTCAAACTATCACACACACTGTCACACACACTATCACACACACTATCACACACACTATCACAAATACTGTGACACACACTATCACACACACTGTCACACACACTATCACTCACACTGTCACTCACACTATCACTCAAACTATCACACACACTGTCACACACACTATCACACACACTATCACACACACTATCACACACACTATCACTCACACTATCACACACACTGTCACTCAAACTATCACACACACTGTCACACACACTATCACACACACTATCACACACACTATCACACACACTATCACAAATACTGTGACACACACTATCACACACACTGTCACACACACTATCACACACACTGTCACTCAAACTATCACACACACTGTCACACACACTATCACACACACTATCACACACACTATCACAAATACTGTGACACACACTATCACACACACTGTCACACACACTATCACTCACACTGTCACTCACACTGTCACTCACACACTGTCATTCACACTATCACACTGTCACACACACTGTCATACACACTATCACACACACTGTCATACACACTATCACACACTATTACTCACACTATCATTCACACTGTCACACACACTGTCACACACACTATCACTCACACTATCACTCACACTATCACACACACTATCACACATTCAATCTCACACACTGTCACACACACTCACGTTAACATTATTTCATACACTCACTTCCTATAATACACCATTAACTTTTTTGTTGTTGTTTTCTCTCTCCCTCCTGATTGACAAAAACAATTAAGTATGTTCAGATGAATCAAGTATAAATAGTGTTATCGTATGTTTTTTTTTTTATTTGTATATAGTATGTTCTATATTGCACTCCATTTTAAATAACATCTGTTGTAATAGAATTTTAACACATGTATGCCATTATGAAAATGAATGCTGTATTTATATGTATACATTGCAAGCTGTGAGATAGAGATTAATATTGCATGACCCATTGTGAGCTAGCCAATCACAGATGTGGGCATACACATGGTTAACATTAGCATGTATAAAAGGAAGTAAGGTATTTGGCATTGCTAAGTGCTGAGACAAAGAGCCACCACAGGCACAAAACAGGAAGGCTGCTCTTGACATCTAGGGTGTACCTTACTTTATAAAGATGTTACAATAAAAGTTATATTTTATAATATCCAATTGTCTTTTGGGACTGAAAAATGTTTTTTTTTTTATCTCTGTTCTAGGAATTGTTCCTATTGTGGTTCTCACTTTTAAAAAGCAAGGAAATGTGAATGATGTTGAAGCAAAATTTAGAAACATAGGAATAGATTATATATTCAAACTTGAGAACTTCACCATAAATGACAATAACAAAGACGCAGATAGATGCAAGGAAGTTCTAACGTTCCTCACTGAGGTTCTGATAGAAGTGAAATGTCGCATGAGAGAGAAGAGGGATTGTAAACAAGAGAGAGCAGAGAGAAAGAAATTTGTGTTGGGTTTTGCTCATGATACAGAAGTGAATGAAAAGCAAAAGGAGATGGAATTGGAAAGAGAGCGGGAACGAGCCAGACAGCTTCAGAGACAACGGGAAGAAGAAAAGTGAAGGAGACGAGAAGAAGAAGAGAGAAGGAGACGAGAGGAAGAGGAAAGAAATAAGGGAGGCTGCAGTATTCTGTAAAGATTTTGTGAATCCCCCATTTTTCTAATCTTCAAATAGTAACATAGAAGATGAGGTTGAAGAAAAGACAGAAATACAGATTGTCAAGATCACAATCTTGTTAGTAATATTACTTGCTGAGCCAATATCAATTTGTTTTAATATTTTTTATTAAGGGGGATAATAAGGGGTAAATTATGTACAGGTAATCATATACAGTGATCATTTACAGATTAATATGTACAGGTAATCATATACAGGTGATCATGTACAGGTAATTATGTACATGTGCCATATAGATAACATTGTGCTCTCACCTGTGGAGTTTCTTATAAGATGGTACTGATTGGCTAAAATGCAAGTCTGTCAAAGAGCTGAAATAAGGGGCAGTCTGCAGAGACTTAGATACAAGGTAATCACACAGGTAAAAAGTATATTAATATAACTGAGATAAGGAGCAGTCTGCAGAGGCTTAGCTACAAGGTAATCACAGAGGTAAAATGTATATTAATATAACTGAGATAAGGGGCAGTCTGCAGAGGCTTAGATACAAGGTAATCACACAGGTAAAAAGTATATTAATACAACTGAGATAAGGAGCAGTCTGCAGAAGGTTATATACAAGGTAATCACAGAGGTAAAAAGTATATTAATATAACTTAGATAAGGAGCAGTCTGCAGAGGGTTAGATACAAGGTAATCACAGAGGTAAAAAGTATATTAATATAACTGAGATAAGGAGCAGTCTGCAGAGGCTTAGATACAAGGTAATCACACAGGTAAAAAGTATATTAATATAACTGAGATAAGGGGCTGTCTACAGAGGGTTAGATACAAGGTAATCACAGAGGTAAAAAGTATATTAATATAACTGAGATACGGGGGCAGTCTGTAGAGGCTTTGATACAAGGTAATCACAGAGGTAAAAAGTATATTAATATAACTGAGATAAGGGGCAGTCTGCTGAGGCTTAGATACAAGGTAATCACAGAGGTAAAAAGTATATTAATATAACTGAGATAAGGGGCAGTCTGTAGAGGCTTTGATACAAGGTAATCACAGAGGTAAAAAGTATATTAATATAACTGAGATAAGGAGCCGTCTGCAGAGGCTTAGATACAGGGTAATCACAGAGGTAAAAAGTATATTAATATAACTGAGATAAGGGGCAGTCTGCAGAGCCTTAGATACAATGTAATCACAGAGGTAAAAAGTATATTAATATAACTGAGATAAGGGGCAGTCTGCAGAGACTTAGATACAAGGTAATCACAAAGGTAAAATGTATATTAATATAACTGAGATAAAGAGGTGTCTGCAGAGGCTTAGATACAGGGTCATAACAGAGGTAAAAAAGTGTATTAATATAACTGAGCTAAGGTGCAGTCTTCAGAGGCTTAGATACAGGGTAATCACAGAAGTAAAAAGTATATTAATATAACTGAGATAAGGAGCAGTCTGCAGAGGCTTAGATACAAGGTAATCACGGAGGTAAAATGTATATTAATATAACTGAGATAAGGAGCAGTCTGCAGCGACTTAGATACAGGGTAATCACAGAGGTAAAAAGTATATTAATATAACTGAGATAAGGAGCAGTCTGCAGAGACTTAGATACAAGGTAATCACGGAGGTAAAAAAATGTATTATTATAACTCTGTTGGTTGTGCAATACTGGGGAAAGGGGTAATAAAGGGATTATCTATCTTTTAAACAATACAAATTCTAGAATAGACTGTACCTTTAAAGGGACAGTCAAGTCAAAATTAAACTTTCATGACTCAGAAATAGCAGCAATTTTAAGCAACTTTCTAATTTACTTTATCATCACATTTGCTTTGTTCTCTTGCTAGTCTTTGTGGAAGCAAAACCTTGGTAGGCTTATATGCTAATTTCTAAGTTGTGGAACTGCCTCTTATCTCAGCACATGTTGACAGTTTTTTAAAGTTACACACTTTTAGTTCATGCGTGCCATATAGATAGCATTGTACTCACTCCTGTGGAGTTATTTAAGAGGCAGCACTGATTGGGGCTAAAATGCATGTCTTTCAAAAGCACTGTGATAAGGGGGCAGTCTGCAGAGGCTTAGATACAAGGTAATCACAGAGGTAAAAATTATATTAATATAACTGTGTTGGTTATGCAAAACTGGAGAATGGGTAATAAAGGGATTATCTATCTTTTTAAACAATAAAAAATCTGAAATAGACTGTCACTTTAAGCATTATTATGATAAAGGGGGTGCATTTTATATTTACAGCACTGTTACATTAATATTTATGTGATATAGGCAAATTTTAATGTTATGTAGTGACACAAATAGCAGGTCACATGACTTAATTGTGTATAACCGTGTTAATATTCGGCTAGATTACGAGTTGTGCATTAGGGTAAAAAAGCAGTGTTAAGAGGTCCTAACGCTGCTTTTTTACGCCCGCTGGTATTACGAGTCTTGAAGGTTTAGGTGTACTGCACACATCTTTGGCCTTACCGCAAAACGACTTACGTAAACTTTGTAAAGTCTTTTTTCTATGAGACTTCCATAGCGCTAATATTATGAGTCTGTCCTGGGAGGCCAAAAAGTGAGCGGTACACCCTCTACCTCCAAGAGTACTAACGCATTTAAAAGTCAGTTCTAGCACAAGTATTAACAGCGCAAAAAATAGATAGGGGAAACCTGAGGGGAGGCAAAGAGAAAAATAAAGATAAAAATACAAAAGAGGAAATAGACAATATTCTGTTATGCACAGATATTAAGGATACAAACGAATGATTGCACAATAATGCATATGCAAAATTACAATGAGTAGTGATACAGTTACCACTTCCACAGGGTGACTGCTGTAGGTGAGTTCAGTCTTAAACAGAGAGTTCCCAGTTCTATGGATATAGATGAAATTCCAAATATATTTAGGAAATCCTTGCTCCTTGATTCACAGGCTGCAGCTTTTTTCAGAGGTGTGTTAGCCTGATTTAATATTTTCTATGTGTTCATATACGCGGCGCTTTACCTTTCTTTTGGTCCTGCCTACATAGAGCTTTTTGCACTCGCAGGTAAGGCAATACACCGCGTATGTGGACACACAGGTTGCTTTGTCTCTGATTTTGAACTCTTTAGTATTATCCCAATTGTGTATGGTATTCCCTTTTTGAATTAAATTGCACATACAGCAGTTTAAACTACCACATTTAAAAGTCCCTCCTTTACTCGAGACCCTATTTGATAGCGTTCCTGTACTCTTTTTTACAGATCTTAATTTTGAGGGTGCTAATATATTTTTAATATTCTTATTCCTTTTAAAGATGGTAACAGGATTATCTTCTAAGTGGGGACCTAAAACTGGGTCTGAAAATAATATGTTCCAATGCTTTTTTAAAGTGTTCTTTATAAAGCCTGCACCTAGATTAAAAGTAGTGATGAACTTAGCTCCAGTTGATTTAAAATATTAAATCAGGCTTTGAGAACCACAGTGTATCAGAACATTTTAAAATAAAACATGGTCAGAATGCCAAAAATTTGTCTGTTAAAGTACTAGAAATCATACCAATAGGTATGGGCAATGAGCAGCAAAGACTGATTAAATTAAGACAGTGCGAAACAAAATGGATCCATCTGCTAGATTGTATGGCACCAAAAGGGTTAAACATAGATTTGGATTTGCAGGCATTCATGAGTTAATGTCTTTTCCTGCAGTGTATGCCAATTTTCAGTTGTTCCTCTTTAAAGAGCTGTTCCTTTAAGCTCATATTCCACTTTTTTACCTATGAATTTTTAATCATGAATTTTTTAATCTATGTATTTTTCATTTTTAGACACAAGTATGATAAGAAGTGCCAATGTATATGTGTGATTTTTATCCATTTTTTTCCTGTCTGGTTCCATTTTTTCCAGGTATTATAAAATATGAAGTGCTTTTATTATCGTATGTATGTATGTTTCTATGTAATAAAAATATGTTAGTTTTTAAGCTGTATAATTCTTATGAAATGAGTCTATATATAGATGCTTTTAAGCAGTTTTTTCATTCTTTGTAAGATGAAGTTGCTATTTTGTTTTATATATAACTTTTAATACATCCTAATGCTGTATCGTCAATAAGTAGCTAGATCCGGAAAGGGCCTGCTGAATACACATTGGTTACCATAGCAGTAAAGACAACTGAATGCGGATTGGCCGCCTGCACGTCATATGACGTCTGTACACATAAGGGCCAGTCTGGATGACAATACCGGATTGGTTAACTGGCAGCCTATTGGAAGTACAGAATTCTCAGGAGACCGATTGGCTATTAGGAGAAACTCGTCATATGACGCTTCCTTACATAGAGGCAGGTCCAGATGCTGCGATTTGATAGGCCGGATACCGGCCAATTAGAAGTCTGGAGTAGGTTTTTAAGGATTCGTTAGGACACTACAGGTATAAACTTTTCTAATCCTCTTGAGAAAGTCTGCTAAGGGCAGACGAAACGCGTTGGGGGCAGAGCTTAGGACGCTCCGGTTTTTAGCTATTCACCAAGGACTGTATCCTGTTGTGTGTACTGAGTCACACGAAATTTGAGACATTTCAACAGCTTGACGCTTTTTATATACCCCTATATGGGAGACAGCATACAAGAAAAAAGACGAGGAGCCGGAAAAACACAGATGCCAGGTGGTTTATTCAAACTGAAGGTGAGTAGGTGAGTAACACAGGTGTGCGAAGGGTGTCCACCTGTACTGAGATTAAATACTAGGTAATAGCCAATAGTATAAGAGTTAAGCAATGCTGATCACATGAGTGCAATTTGGGAGTGACAAACGGTGTAAAATAGGCATACAAGTGTATGTGCTGAATTAAAAACAAAGACAAATGAGTCTAACATGCGATCAGTGAAAAATATGGGAGACATGCTTATGATCTCTTTTATTTTGTAAGTGTTTATAACCGTGTGTGTGAATTAAAGTGTAACAAACATCTACCTTGATGGGCCTGCGCTTGTTTCTTTACTTCCAGATTATTTAAAAGTCAGTAGTTAAGAGTTTTATGGTACAACGCTGTAACATAAAACTCATAACTAAAGTGCTAAAAAGTACACTAACACCCATAAACTACCTATTAACCCCTAAACCGAGGCCCTCCCACATCGCAAACACTATAATAAAATTTGTAACCCCTAATCTGCTGCTCCGGACACCACCGCCACCTACATTATATTTATGAACCCCTAATCTGCTGCCCCTTACATCGCTGACACCTACATTATATTTATTAACCCCTAATCTGCTGCATCCAATGTCGCCGCAACCTACCTACACTTATTAACCCCTAATCTGCCACCCCAACGTCGCCGCCACTATAATAAACATATTAACCCCTAAACCGCCGCACTTCCGCCTCGCAAACATTAGTTAAATATTATTAACCCCTAATCTGCTGTCCCGAACATCGCCACCTACCTACATTTATTAACCCCTAATCTAAGTCTAACCCTAACACCCCTAACATAAATATAATTAAAATAAATCTAAATAAAATTACTATAATTAACTACATTATTCCTATTTAAAACTAAACACTTACCTATAAAATAAACCCTAAGCTAGCTACAATATAACTGATAGTTACATTGTAGCTATCTCAGAGTTTATTTTTATTTTACAGGCAAGTTTGTATTTATTTTAACTAGGTAGAATAGTTATTAAATAGTTATTAACTATTTAATAACTACCTAGCTAAAATAAATACAAATTTACCTGTAAAATAAAACCTAACCTAAGTTACAACACCTAACACTACACTACAATTAAATACAATTAACTAAATTAAATTAAATTAGCTAAAGTACAAAAAAAAAACTAAATTACAGAAAATAATAAACAAATTACAGATATTTAAACTAATTACACCTAATCTAATAGCCCTATCAAAATAAAAAAGCCCCCCCAAATAAAAAAAAAACCCTAGCTTAAACTAAACTACCAGTGTCGTATGTAGGTTTTGTGTTGCCCTAGGCACTCAAAATTCTGCTGCCCCCCCTACCCCCACCATCCTAGCTTTTTAGGCCCTTTTCAGCTTTGATATTTTTTTTGTCATTATTTGTCATTATTTATTTTTCCTGGCAATCCCAAAGTAAATATTAACCACCGCTAGCAAAACACTTGCATACACTCAGGTCAGGTGGGTTGAATTAAGCCTGCATGCCCCTCAGAAGGTTTGGAAAGAGAGAGAGAGAAAATAGTGTGAGAGGAGAAAATGGAAGGAGAGGACAGAAAGAAATGAGGGAGATGAGAAAAGGGACACACAGACTCTGTTTGACACACACTTTCACTCACAAACTCTTACACTCTCACAGACACACAAACACTATTCCATCCTATCCCTCATACACTCTCTCAAAGGCACTACCATTTCCCCACACACATTCACACACACTTACACATTCACACACACACTTAAACACTCTCATACACATTCACACACACATACACACTCTTACACACACTTACACTCTCATACACATTCACACACACTTACACACTCTCATACACATTCACACACACTTACACACTCTTACACACACTTACACACTCTCATACACATTCACACACACTTACACACTCTTACACACACTTACACACTCTCATACACATTCACACACACTTACACACTCTTACACACACTTACACACTCTCATACACATTCACACACACTTACACACTCTTACACACACTTACACACTCTCATACACATTCACACACACTTACACACTCTCACACACACTTACACACTCTCATACACATTCACACACTCTCACACATACTTAAACACTCATATACATTCATACACACACACACATATACACTCTCACACACAGCCCAGGAATAGAAGCATTTTTATGAGGATTTTTACTTTATTTTTTAAAACATTAAGCACAATCATCACAATCACAAGCTGTAAGGCTTTTTCAGGTAAAATAGCAAATGACATTCAGAAAACATCCCCTCAAGTGGCTCTTGCAACAAGGCTTGTTCTAAAAGCTGAGTATTCCATTTCTTGTATAGCAACATATTACTACTATTGCACTGTAAGTCGCTCTTGGATCAGAAACATTTTAAAAAGAGGGGCACCATTTGGAGACTGTGTATACACACACATAATATATATATATATATATACTGAGCATGGGTTGAACTATAAAACATACAGGAAAATGATTATAATAACTAATAACTGGAAACTGTGCTGTATTTACAAATATCTCCCACTGGTAGCAAAGGGTTAAAATAAGATAATAGAATGCTGAGAAGTCTCAACTAACAGCAGAAGTTATGTTCTGCAAGGCTCAGTGAACCTAAATTAGCAGGAGGAGGAGGGGGTCTTATCTGGTCAGACCGAGAGCAGGAAAGGCAGGCAGCGTAACTTTCATAACAACTTTATTCTACTGCAATGACCTCCCTTGTTACCTCTCTCTTCTGTGTGTTGCGTGTTAGCTGACAGGATGTAAATAAGTCACATACTCACATTAGGGAAAGGCAAAGTGGGGGAGAGATCCACTGCTGAGCCTGCCGGTCACTGAGGTGTTGTCTGCTGGAACGGCAGGGAGGGCACCAAGTTCAAAACTTGCTAACTAGATAAGGAATGGTGTACTGATGTTTGCTTTCTAAAGCAAAAGCCTACTTACCTTACTTCTGTGCGCTCCGACTCTGTCTCTATGCAATCCTCTCATTCACAAGCCACAGACTGAGATGCTCCCGCTCCTGACACTAACTCCCGTCGCCCATACTAAATATCTATTACAGCTCTCTCCCCCAGACTGCCACAATTGAAACATATAAAAAAGAATTTCCATATTAAAAAATAAAAAAATGCATCTAATCTTTTAAAAAGCATGTGTGTTCTCCTAGTTCCCCTATGAACCGCAGGCATATAATCAGCTGGGTCTGCCGCGCCCTCAAATCTGCCGCCCTAGGCCCATGTCTTGTGTGCCTAGGCCATGATACACCCCTGTAAACTACCAATAGCCCTTAAAAGGGCTTTTTTGCAGGGCATTGCCCAAAAGTAATCAGTTCTTTTACCTGTAAAAAAAAATACAAACAACCCCCCAACAGTAAAACCCACCACCGACTCAACCAACCCCCCAAATAAAATACTATCTAAAAAAACCTAAGCTCCCCATTGCCCTGAAAAGGGCATTTGGATGGGCATTGCCCTTAAAAGGGCAGTTAGCTCTTTTGCAGGCCCAAACCCTAACCTAATAATAAAACCCTATTATCCCCTTAATGACCACAGCACTTTTCCATTTTCTGTCCGTTTGGGACCAAGGCTATTTTTACATTTTTGCGGTGTTTGTGTTTAGCTGTAATTTTCCTCTTGCTCATTTACTGTACCCACACATATTATATACCGTTTTTCTCGCCATTAAATGGACTTTCTAAAGATACCATTATTTTCATCATATCTTATAATTTACTGTAAAAAAAATTATAAAATATGAGGAAAAATTGAAAAAAACACACTTTTTCTAACTTTGACCCCCAAAATCTGTTACATATCTACAACCACCAAAAAACACCCATGCTAAATAGTTTCTAAATTTTGTCCTGAGTTTAGAAATACCCAATGTTTACATCTTCTTTGCTTTTTTTGCAAGTTATAGGGCCATAAATACAAGTAGCACTTTGCTATTTCCAAACCATTTTTTTTCAAAATTAGCGCTAGTTACATTAGAACACTAATATCTTTCAGGAATCCCTGAATATCCCTTGACATGTATATATTTTTTTTTAGAAGACATCCCAAAGTATTGATCTAGGCCAATTTTGGTATATTTCATACCACATTTCACCGCCAAATGCAATCAAATACAAAAAATCGTTCACTTTTTCACAAATTTTTTCACAAACTTTCGGTTTCTCACTGAAATTATTTACAAACAGCTTGTGCAATTATGGCATAAATGCTTGTAAATGCTTCTTTGGGATCCCCTTTGTTCAGAAATAGCAGACATATATGGCTTTGGCGTTGCTTTTTGGTAATTAGAAGGCCGCTAAATGCCACTGCGCACCACACGTGTATTATGCCCAGCAGTTAAGGGGTTAATTAGGGAGCTTTTAGGGAGCTTGTAGGGTTAATTTTAGCTTTAGTGTAGTGTAGTAGACGACCCCAAGTATTGATCTAGGCCCATTTTGGTATATTTCATGCCACCATTTCACCGCCAAATGCGATCAAATTAAAAAAAACTTTACATTTTTCACAATTTTAGGTTTCTCACTGAAATTATTTACAAACAGCTTGTGCAATTATGGCACAAATGGTTGTAAATGCTTCTCTGGGATCCCCTTTGTTCAGAAATAGCAGACATATATGACTTTGGCGTTGCTTTCTGGTAATTAGAAGGCCGCTAAATTCTGCTGCGCCTCACACGTGTATTATGGCTAGCAGTGAAGGGGTTAATTAGGGAGTTTGTAGGGAGCTTGCAGGGTTAATTTTAGCTTTAGTGTAGAGATCAGCCTCCCACCTGACACATCCCACCCCCTGATCCCTCCCAAACAGCTCCCTTCCCTCCCCCACCCCACAATTGTCCCCGCCATCTTAAGTACTGGCAGAAAGTCTGCCAGTACTAAAATAAAAGGGTTTTTAAAAATAATATATTTTTTTTAGCATATTTACATATGCTACTGTGTAGGATCCCCCCCTTAGCCCCCAACCTCCCTGATCCCCCCCCAAAACCGCTCTCTAACCCTCCCCTCTGCCTTATTGGGGGCCATCTTGGGTACTGGCAGCTGTCTGCCAGTACCCAGTTTGCAAGGAAATATGTTTTTTTTTTATTTTTTCCCCGGTTTTTCTGTAGTGTAGCTTCCCCCTCCCCACAGACCAACCCCCACCACCTAAATGATTGCTTTTTTATAAAAAAAATTAACATTTTTTTTTTATTTTCCTAAAAAATTTTTTCTGTGTGTAGCGGTTCCCACCCGCTCCCTCCCCGTGCACGCGCCCGCCCCCACCCTCCCGTGCACGATCCCGCCCCCCTCCACATCACGAGGGCCATCGATGGCCGCCACCCGCCTCCCGGTTCGGCTCCCACCTACCAACGCACTGTAAGCCACCGATCTCCGGTGCAGAGAGGGCCACAGAGTGGCTCTCTCTGCACCGGATGGCTTAAAAAGGTTATTGCAGGATGCCTCCATATCGAGGCATCACTGCAATAACCGGAAAGCAGCTGGAAGCGAGCAGGATCGCTTCCAGCTGCTTTCCACACCGAGGACGTGCAGGGTACGTCCTCAGGCGTTAACTGCCTTTTTTTTGAGGACGTACCCTGCACGTCCTCGGTCGTTAAGGGGTTATTTAATTATAGTGTAGTGTTAGGTGTTATTGTAACTTAGGTTAGGTTTTATTTTACAGGTACTTTTGTATTTATTTTAGCTAGGTAGTTATTAAATAGTTAATAACTATTTAATAACTATTCTACCTAATTAAAATAAATACAAACTTGCCTGTAAAATAAAAATAAACCCTAAGACAGCTACAATGTAACTATTAGTTATATTGTAGCTAGCTTAGGGTTTATTTTATAGGTAAGTATTTTGTTTTAAATAGGAATAATGTAGTTAATTATAGTAATTTTATTTAGATTTATTTTAATTATATTTAAGTTAGGGGGTGTTAGGGTTAGGGTTAGACTTAGGTTTAGGGGTTAATACATTTAGTATAGTGGCGGCACCGTTGGGGGCGGCAGATTAGGGATTAATAAATGTAGGTAGGTGGCGGCGATGTTAGGGATGGCAGATTAGTGGATAATAATATTTAACTAATGTTTGCGAGGCGGGGGTGCGGCGGTTTAGGGGTTAATATGTTTATTATACTGGCGGCAACGTTGGGGGCGGCAGATTAGAGGTTAATAAGTGTAGGTAGGTTGCGGCGACATTGGGGGCGGCAGATTAGGGGCTAATAAATATAATGGACACAAAAAGGCAGCGCCTCATAGTGCAGACAAACTCCAAAATGTGAAATAACAGGTTAGAAACAAGCATATGAAAATATATATAAATGAGCATGCTGATGTTTAACGGCAGTCAGTACGCTGGATTGTGGATAATACAATCAATTGTGAGCATGGCTGTGGGCTCTCCTCCGTCGACAACCAAGGATCTTCTATGAACACGTTTTAAGTTCACCAATAAATAATTACTTGATTTTATTCAAAGTCTTTTACTAGCATTACTCTCTCTTTGCATCCTTGGAGTAATTGAACTTACGAGCAGTATTTTATATACGGATATTTTGTTCAATCTTTATGAGAACTCCCGATGCCAAGCGGAAGCTGCATACTACAATCCGTGTCTTCATAGAAGATCCTTGGTTGTCGACAGAGGAGAGCCCACAGCCGTGCTCACGATTTATTGTATTATCCACAATCAAGTGTACTGACTGCTGTGTCAGCCTGCTCATTTGAACTTCTTTCTATAAGAGTGCCAATATACTTGTGAGTATATTTTCATACGCTTGTTCCAAACCTGTTATTTCACATTTTGGAGTTTGTCTGCACTATGAGGCACTGTCTTTTTGTGTACATTATATTTATTAGCCCCTAATCTGCCGCCCCCAATGTCGCCGTAACTTACCTACACTTATTAACCCCTAATCTGCCGCCCCCAACGTCGCCGCCACTATAATAAACATATTAAGTTTGTCTGCACTATGAGTCGCTGTCTTTTTGTGTCCATTCTACAGATGCACTGACCGATCATTCAGTTCCAAGACCAGCAGCCCAGCATATCAGTCCACCACTGCACTAGAGACTAATGCCTAGATTTAAAGTTCTGCATTAGCTGTCAAAAGCAGCGTTAAGGGGTCCTAACGCTGCTTCTTCACGGCCGCTGGTATTTAGAGTCTTGTCGGTAGAGGGTCACCGCTCACTTTTCTTCCGCGACTTTTGGCTACTGCAAATATCCCCTTACATCAATTGCGTATCCTATCTTTTTAATGGGATCTGCCTAATGCTGGTATTTAGAGTCTTGTAAGAAGTGAGCGGTAGACCCTCTACCGACAAGACTTCTACCGCCTAAGAAAAGGCTGCAGTTAAGAGCTTTATGGTCTAACGCGGAACATAAAGCTCTTAACTACAGTGCTCTAAAGTACACTAACACCCATAAACTACCTATGTACTCCTAAACTGAGGCCCCCCCACATCGGCGCCACTATAATAAAAAAATGTAACCCCTAATCTGCCGACCGCACATCGCCGCCACCTACATTATCCCTATGAACCCCTAATCTGCTGCCCCTAACATCGCCGACACCTACATTATATTTATTAACCCCTAATCTGCCCCCCCAACGTCACCGCAACCTTACTTCAAATTTTAACCCCTAATCTGCCGACCGGACCTCGCCGCCACTATAATAAACGTATTAACCACTAAACTGCCGCAATCCCGCCTTGCAAACACTATAATAAATTGTATTAACCCCTAATCTGCCCTCCTTAACATCACCCCCACCTACCTACAATTATTAACCCCTATGCTGCCACCCCCAACGTCGCCGCTACTCTAATAAAGTTATTAACCCCTAAACCAAAGTCTAACCCTAACCCTAACACCCCCCTAAGTTAAATATAATTTAAATACAACAAAATAAATTTACTCTAATTAAAAAAATTAATCCTATTTAAAACTAAATACTTACCTGCAAAATAAACCTTAATATAGCTACAATATAACTCATAGTTACATTGTAGCTATTTTAGGATTTATATTTATTTTACAGGCAACTTTGTATTTATTTTAACTAGGTACAATAGCTATTAAATAGTTAATAACTATTTAATAGCTACCTAGCTAAAATTACAAAATTACCTGTAAAATAAATCCTAACCTAAGTTACAATTAAACCTAACACTACACTATCATTAAATTAATTAAATAAATTAACTACAAGTACCTACAATTAAATACAATTAAATAAACTAAAGTACAAAAACAAACAAACATTAAATTACAAAAAATAAAAAAAGATTACAAGAATTTTAATCTAATTACAACTGATCTAAGCCCCCTAATAAAATAATAAAGCTCCCCAAAATAATAAAATTCCTTACCCTATTCTAAAATACAAAAGTAATCAGCTCTTTTACCAGCCCTTAAAAGGGCTTTTTGCGGGGCATTGCCCCAAAGTAATCAGCTCTTTTACCTGTAAAAAAATATAATACCCCCCCAACATTATAACCCACCACCCACATTCCCCTATTCTAACCCACCCAAACCCCCCTTAAAAAAACTATCACTAACCCCCTGAAGATCTCCCTACCTTTAGCCGTGTTCACCCAGCCGGGCCGAAGTCTTCATCCAAGTGGCGCTGAAGAGGTCCTTCATCCGATAGAAGTCTTCATCCAAGTGGCGCTGAAGAGGTCCTTCATCCGATAGAAGTCTTCATCCAAGTGGCGCTGAAGAGGTCCTTCATCCGATAGAAGTCTTCATCCAAGTGGTGCTGAAGAGGTCCTTCATCTGGGAGAAGTCTTCATCCATCCAGAGCGGAGAGGAGCCATCTTCAAAGGAGCCGATGCGGAGCCATCCTCTTCAACCGACGACTGAACAACGAATGAAGGTTCCTTTAAGTGACGTCATCCAAGATGGTGTCCCTCGAATTCCGATTGGCTGATAGGATTCTATCAGCCAATCGGAATTAAGATAGGAAAAATCTGATTGGCTGATTCAATCAGCCAATCAGATTGAAGTTCAATCCGATTGGTTGATCCAATCAGCCAATCAGATTGAGCTTGCATTCTATTGGCTGATCGGAACAGCCAATAGAATGCGAGTTCAATCTGATTGGCTGATTAGATCAGCCAATCGGATTGAACTATAATCTGATTAACTGATTGAATCAGCCAATCAGATTTTTCCTACCTTAATTCTGATTGGCTGATAGAATCCTATCAGCCAATCGGAATTCGAGGGACGCCATCTTGGATGACGTCACTTAAAGGAACCTTCATTCGTCGGGAAGTCATCGGTTGAAGAGGATGGCTCCGCGTCGGCTCCTTTGAAGATGGCTCCGCTCCGGATGGAAGAAGATTGAAGACGCCGCCTGGATGAAGACTTCTCCCGGATGAAGGACCTCTTCAGCGCCACTTGGATGAAGACTTCTATCGGATGAAGGACCTCTTCAGCGCTACTTGTATGAAGACTTCGGCCCGGTTGGGTGAACACGGCTAAAGGTAGGGAGATCTTAAGGGGGTTAGTGATAGTTTTTTTTAAAGGGGGTTTGGGTGGGTTAGAATAGGGGTATGTGGGTGGTGGGTTGTAATGTTGGGGGGGTATTGTATTTTCTTTTACAGGTAAAAGAGCTGATTACTTTGGGGCAATGCCCCACAAAAAGCCCTTTTAAGGGATGGTAAAAGAGCTGATTACTTTTGTATTTTAGAATAGGGTAGGGAATTTTATTATTTTGGGGGGCTTTTTTATTTTATTAGGGGGCTTAGATTAGATGTAATTAGATTAAAATTCTTGTAATATTTTTTTATATTTTGTAATTTAGTGGGGTTTTTTTGTACTTTAGTTTAGTTTATTTAATTGTATTTAATTGTAGGTACTTGTAGTTAATTTTTTAAATTAATTTAATGATAGTGTAGGGTTAGGTTTAATTGTAACTTAGGTTAGGATTTATTTTACAGGTAATTTTGTATTTCTTTTAGCTAGGTAGCTATTAAATAGTTAACAACTATTTAATAACTATTGTACCTAGTTAAAATAAATACAAAGTTGCCTGTAAAATAAAAATAAATCCTAAAATAGCTACAATATAATTATTAGTTATATTGTATCTATATTAGGGTTTATTTTACAGGTAAGTATTTAGTTTTAAATAGGATTAATTTATTTAATTAGAGTAAATTTATTTTGTTGTATTTAAATTATATTTAATCTAGGGGGGTGTTAGGGTTAGACTTAGGTTTAGGGGTTAATAACTTTTTTAGAGTGGCGGCAACGTTGGGGGCGGCATATTAGGGGTTAATAATTGTAGGTAGGTGGCGGCGATGTTAGGGAGGGCAGATTATGGGTTAATACAATTTATTCTAGTGTTTGTGAGGCGGGAGTGTGGCGGTTTAGGGGTTAATACATTTATTATAGTGGCGGTGAGGTCCGGTCGGCAGATTAGGGGTTAATAAGTGTAGTTAGGTGGCGGCGACGTTGGGGGGGGGGGCAGATTAGGGGTTAATAAATATAATGTAGGTGACGGCGATGTTGGGGGCAGCAGATTAGGGGTTCATAGGGATAATGTAGGTGGCGGCGGTGTCTGGAGCAGCAGATTAGGGGTTAATAATATAATGCAGGTGTCAGCGATAGCGGGGGCGGCAGATTAGGGGTTAATAAGTGTAAGGTTAGGGGTGTTTAGACTCGGGGTTCATGTTAGGGTGTTAGGTGCAGACTTAGAAAGTGTTTCCCCATAGGAAACAATGGGGCTGTGTTGGGAGCTGAACGCTGCTTTTTTGCAGGTGTTAGTTTTTTTTTCAGCCCAAACTGCCCCATTGTTTCCTATGGGGGAATCGTGCACAAGCTCGTTTTTCCATCTTACCGCTACCGTAAGCAACGCTCGTATTGAGAGTTGAAGTGGTGCTAAATTTGCTCAACGCTCCCTTTTTGGAGCCTAACGCAGCCATTTAGATAACTCTAAATACCAGCGTTGTTTAAAGAGAGCGGTAAGAAAAAAAGGAGTGTTAGAGCCACAGGTTTTTACCGACAAAACTCTAAATCTAGCCATGAGTCACTCTTGCGGGACTTCTCACATTATTATATGGACACTTCCCAACATTTTCTTGGGTATCACCAGTATGTGTTAAGAATTTACTTTATCTTATACTGTTTGTGTAATTTCACTTTTATTATTTAGGCTATTAGGGGTTTTATATACCACAGAGTACATTAATACATATTGTATCAAATCTCTCAACTGTACCTTTCTGTGATTGAATTGGTTTAGTGACCAAATTGGTAAATATTGTACACTGAAGCTTATACGAAATTGTACTCACAGTGGCACACTCTATTACTATACATCCAGTATAGCTTTGCACTAATAAATATAATGTAGGTGTCGGCGATGTTGGGGGCAGCAGATTAGAGGTTAATACATATAATGTAGGTGGCAGCGGTGTCCGGAGCGGCAGATTAGGGGTTAATAAGAATAATGCAGGTGTTGGCGATGTTATGGGCGGCGGATTAGGGGTTAATAAGTGTAAGATTAGGGGTGTTTAGACTTGGGGTTCATGTTAGGGTGTTAGGTGTAGACATAACTTTTATTCCCCCATAGGAATCAATGATGCAGTGTTACTGAGTTTTACGCTGCTTTTTTGCAGGTGTTAGACTTTTTTTTAGATGGCTCTACCCATTGATTCCTATGGGGAAATCATGCACTAGCACGTATGACCAGCTCACCGCTGACTTAAGCAGCGCTGGTATTGGAGTGCTGTAATGAGCAAAATTTTGCTCAACGCTCACTTCTTGTCTTTTAACGCCGGGTTTCTGAAAACTCGTAATACCAGCGCTGCATGTAAGTGAGCGGTGAGACAAAACTGCTCGTTAGCACCGCACAGCCTCTAACGCAAAACTTGTAATCTAGGCCAGTGTTTCTATCACAGAAATTGATCCACAGTGTGAGGGGGAGCTCTTACACACTTTTTAAAAGGGCTCCAGTATTGCAGTATATACTTTGTATCTTTTGTTTTCAATAAGTGGGCAAAGTAGAAACAGCCTCAGATGTTACCAGATTTGACATTTTGGAGGATAATAATGTTTAAAAAAAAAAAAAAAAAAATATATATATATATATATATATATATATATATATATATATATATATATATATATATATATATATATATATATATATATATATATATATATATATATATATATATATATATACACACACAGGTGGCCCTTGGTTTACGCTGGTTCAATTTGCGCCATTTCAGAATAACAACCTTTTTTTTCAGTCATGTGACTGCTATTGAAATGTATTAAAAAGCAGTGCACTAATTAAAATAGCCAGTAGGTGGAGCTGTCCGCTTTTGTTGCAGCAAAGTTATGCAAGTTTAGAAGACTGAAATTAGTCTGTGTACACAGACCAGACCTATCGAGCAACAGGGACAGCCCTGGAAGCACGCATAGCTGTTCTGGAAGGGCTCTTTCACCTATGGGAGGAAAGAGCCCCTGGGTTGGCTGTTCCAGGTGAAGGGGCAGGAGCCAAAGGAGGCTGAACGGGAAAAAACAGACAGAAAATTGTGATGTAATAGTTACAGAAATCTCTTCGGCCGGTGGAGCTGCGTGTTTCTTCCCGCCCAGTCTCATTATGGCAGATTTTGAGGAACTGCTGATGCGATTGTGAGAGGCAGCTAGCGGTAGAGACCCTTCCTGGATAGTGGAGAAGGTCCGCTCCCTGTTGTCTGAGCAAGGGGGGAAGGTAGAGGTGGCTCCTACAAAAAGTCGCCTTGTGAGGAGATCCAGGCCGCCTCAGCATTAGATCCCTGCGGCTAGTGGAATATCCAGTGGGCAGAGGAGGAGTTTGAGTGCAGTCAGAAAAAGGAGCTGCGGTCCGGTGTCTGGTTCTAGTCAGGTGGCTGAGGTGGAGCGGAGTTCACATGAAGACAGCAGGGATCCGGAGGTGGAGGCTGCACCTGTTCCAGCTCTGAGGAGTAAGATTGTGGTGCAGGCCTTGATTCACGGCCCGGCTGGCCCCGAATGTCAGAGGGGTGGAGCATTACAGCATAGGTCTCAGGAGCAGTTTCATGGCCCAGAGGGGCCTGCAATTATTGAAACTTGTAGCAGGCAATATGGGAGCCCAGAAGGATCTGGGGTGGACTTGGCCCTTAATGTGGGGAGGGGGTCCTAGACAGGGGGGGATTTGTCTGTTGTACATGAGCCCAGGGGATCCTTGGGGGTGGTTGGTGGTGATGTGGAATGTATTTTGGTTGAGGAAGGGGAGATTGAAGAGGTGCCCAGGGAGGATGAGTTGGGGGATATGTCCCTATATTTAGACCCATCAGACGAGGAATATATCCCCCTACCCCTAAAAAAGATAGGCCTGCCAGTAGATTGGTTGGTCCTGGGGGGTCTAGGGATTTCCTTTCCTCAGTTTCAGGTTTGGGCCCCACAGTTCAGTTTAAGCCTCCTGTTTCCTCCCATGCCTTTGGTGGGTCCCTCATGTGTGGGATTATATTTTGCAGATTTAAGGGTCCCTGCGTCACAGCCTGCGGAAACTCTGGGGCCACAAGTACAAGAAGAAGGAATGGACAGCCAAGAAGGAGACTTCTTTGGCTTGCAAGACTCTTGGAAAGAGTCCATATGGCTGGATCCGGATGACGGCGCTTCCCACAGGGAGCTTTCAGGGACTTGAAGTCAGGGGGCAAGGGTGAGTACGGTCCTAGGTTGTTGCTGGGGTTAACTGGCCATCGGGTACACAGGAGGTGGTTGGGCTAGGAATATTACTTTTTCTGGGGGTACCCCGGTAGGTCACAAGGAGGGGTGGGTCCTGCTAGGGGCAGATCTCACAGGAGGAATGGGCCAGAGGGGTATGGCAGGGGGGTGCTGGGGCTACTGTACCTAAGAGGCGTAGATGTTCTCACACGTTTGGAGTATCCAACCTGAATGAGGATCTTAGGTAAGGATTTGCTGGGATGGGAAAGGGTTCATGTGTCCCTGTTTTGCAGGATTCTACATGGCAGCCACAGCATCCGGGAGCGGCGGGAAGATTTGTGGCTGTTGGGAGTGCGGGTCGACTGCAGCAGGCTCCAGAGCTGCAAGGGAGAAGGCTTAGGAATCCTAGCCAGTCGAGAGAACATGGAGGTCATGGCTCGGGGTCAGCAGGCAGTGGATTTATGGATGGGTAAGAACTTTGTTAATGTTGTGGAAAGTGATGTCGGTGCTATTTGTGGTGCTGGTGTGAGTGAGGACCCTATGGCTCTGATTTTAGTTAATGGTTTACGGGAATTGCTAGCTAAATTTGACAGTGCTAGGTCTGTGGTCCCCCTTACAGGGGCGGTATCTAAGGTTCAAGGTGGTGGTATTGTAAATAGTGGAATGCCGGATGGAGCCACACCACAAGAGAAGAGCCCCCCCCCTTAGCTGTTCCCCTTGGGCAAACTGGGAGTGAACAAGGGGTTGGCGTGGTCGGGTCAGCGGTGGAGACCGCCTCTAAAACTGTGGGTGGGACGGAGATTAAAGTGGCCGACACTGCCATGGCCAGATCATGCCTTTGGTCCATTGGTCCTTTGGGCATGCACTTGTCTAAGGAGTTAAGAGAAACAAATTTACAGACGGGAATTTTTAGAACTTTTTTCCTTCCTTCCTTTGGAACAATCTTTTGAAGTTCATGAGGATTCTAAAAAGGATTCTGCAAAAAAGGAGGAGGAGAGGAAGAAATGTTACAGGAAACTTCTGAAAACTTTCATAAAATGGTTTCAAGCATTTGTGATATACGCCAGTGTGTTTTCTGGGAAGTTTCCTGAACAAGGGGCTGCGCTGTTTTGCTATCTGGATGAGATAGCGGCGGCCCAGAGGACATATGGGGGCATGGCCTGGTGGGCTTATGATGAACAGTTCAGGAAAAGTTTAGCGGTTAAGCCAGAGATGAAGTGGGATGATAGGGACATGGGGTTATGGCTTAAGATGACCTTTCGAGCGAGCGCCGGCAGCCAAACTTCTGGTGGGGTGCTGGAGTTGGGTAAAAAAGGATTTTGTTTCGCCTTTAACGAGAAGGTGTGTAAGTGGGGAGCCACGTGTAAATTCCAGCATAAATGTTCTGGGTGTGGAGGTTCCCAACCTTATGCTAAATGCTTCCATAGGGGAAAGACAGGTGGTAACGGTGCCTCCTTTGAAAAAGGGGTTTCCCCAGTGAAAGTAAGGGTGATGGAGCAGTGACTCGCCAAGTACGCTAGGAAGAGGGGTTGTAGAGCGAAGGCAATCTTGCTTTTGCATGGGTATGAGTTTGGGTTTTTGATTCCTTCTGAGGGTGGGGTTGAGCAATTTAAGTGGAATTTGAAGTCTGCTAAGCAATTTCCTGGTGTGGTGAGGGAAAAGATAGAAAACGAGGTGGCCCTGGGTTGGATGGCTAGTCCATTTGGGGCCCCTCCTGTTCCTAACTTGAGGGTTTCTCCTTTAGGGTTTGTACCCAAAAAGGATCCTGGCAAGTTTAGGATGATCCACCATTTATCATTCCTTAAGGGTCATTTGGTAAATGACATGGTGTCTGTATCGTAAACGTCATTTGATCAGGCCATTAGACTGGTTAAGGAAGAGGGGGCTTTTGCCTTGTTGACAAAAATTGATATCGAGGCGGCCTTCCGCCTTTTGCCCGTGAACCCTAAGTCCCATCACCTGTTGGGATGCTTCTTCAAAGGGGCGTATTATGTAGATCTTTGCCTCCCTATGGGGTGTTCCATAGCATGTTCCCTGTTCGAGTGCTTCAGCACATTGTTAGAGTGGGTGGTCCAAGTTTCATCAGGTTGCCACTCAGTAGTGCACTACCTTGACAATTTTTTATTTGTAGGGCTGGCTGGGTCTGAGAGGTGTAGTAGGTTGCGTGACAGTTTTTATCAGATAGCGGACAAATTTGGGGTACCCATTGCAATGGAAAAGTCTGAGGGACCAGTGATGGCCCTCAGTTTTTTGGGTATAGTCATTGACTCGGAAGAAATGGAGTGCAGGCTCCCTCTCGATAAGATTGCTGACATACACCTAGATTTAGAGTTCTGTGTTAGCCATAAAAAGCAGCGTTAAGGGGTCCTAATGCTGCTTTTTACCGCCCGCTGGTATTTAGAGTCAGGTAGTTAAAGGTGTACCGCTCACTTTTATTCTGTGACTTTTGGCTACCGCAGATCCCCTTACGCCAATTGCGTATCCTATCTTTTTAATGGGATCTGCCTAACGCTAGTATTATGAGTCTTGGAAGAAGTGAGTGGTACACCCTCTACCGACAAGACTCCTACCACCTAAAAAAGTCTGTAGTTAAGAGCTTTATGGTCCAACGAGGAACATAAAGCTCTTAACTAAAGTGCTCTAAAGTACACTAACACCCATAAACTACCTATGTACCCCTAAACCGAGGCCCCCCCACATCGCCGCCACTATAATAAAAAAATGTAACCCCTAATCTGCCGACCGCACATCGCTGCCACCTACATTATACCTATGAACCCCTAATCTGCTGCCCCTAACATCGCCGACACCTAAATTATATTTATTAACCCCTAATCTGCCCCCCCCAACGTCACCGCAACCTAACTACAAGTATTAACCCCTAATCTGCCGACCGGACCTCGCCGCCACTATAATAAATGTATTAACCCCTAAACCACCGCACTCCCGCCTTGCAAACACTAGAATAAATTGTATTAACCCCTAATCTGCCCTCCCTAACATCGTCGCCACCTAACTAGAATTATTAACCCCTAATCTCCCGCCCCCAACGTTGCCTCAACTATAATAAAGTTATCAACCCCTAAACCTAAGTCTAACCCTAACCCTAGCACCCCCTAAATTAAATATAATTTAAATAAAAAGAAATAAATTTACTCTAATTAAATAAATTAATCCTATTTAAAACTAAATACTTACCTGTAAAATAAACCCTAATATAGCTACAATATAACTAATAATTATAATGTAGCTTGTTTAGGATTTATTTTTATTTTACAGGCAACTTTGTATTTATTTTAACTAGGTACAATAGTTATTAAATAGCTATTAACTATTTAATAACTACCTAGCTAACATAATTACAAAATTACCTGTAATTTAAATCCTAACCTAAGTCACAATTAAACCTAACACTACACTATCATTAAATTAATTAAATAAATTAACTACAAGTACCTACAATTAAATACAATTACATTAACTAAACTAAAGCACAAAAAAACAAACACTAAATTACAGAAAATAAAAAAATATTACAAGAAGTTTAAACTAATTACACCTAATCTAAGCCCCCTAATAAAATAAAAAAAATAAAAATTAAATTCCCTACCATATCCTAAATTACAAAGTAATCAGCTCTTTTACCAGCCCTTAAAAGGGATTTTTGCGGGGCATTGCCCAAAAGTAATCAGCTCTTTTACCTGTAAAAAAAAAATACAACCCCCCCAACATTACAACCCACCACCCACATACCCCTACTCGAACCCACCCAAACCCCCCTTTAAAAAACCTAACACTAACCCCCTGAAGATCTCCCTACCTTGAGTCTTCTTCACCCAACCGAGCCGAAATCTTCATACAAATGGCGCTGAAGAGGTCCTCCATCTGATAGAAGTCTTCATCCAGGCGGCGTCTTCAATCTTCATCTATCTGGAGCGGAGCCATCTTGGAAGGAGCCGACGCGGAGCCATCCTCTTCATCCGGAGTCTTCTTGAACAATGACGGTACCTTTAAGTGACGTCATCCAAGATGGCGTCCCTACAATTCTGATTGACTGATAGGATTCCATCAGCCTATCGGAATTAAGGTAGGAAAAATCTGATTGGCTGATTCAATTAACCAATCAGATTGAAGTTCAATCCGATTGGCTGATCCAATCAGCCAATCGGATTGAACTTCAATCTTATTGGCTTATTGAATCAGCCAATCAGATTTTTCCTACCTTATTTCCGATTGGCTGATAGAACCCTATCAGCCAATTGGAATTCGAGGGACACCATCTTGGATGACGTCATTTAAAGGAACCTTCATTCGTTGTTAGGTCATCGGGGAAGGAGGATGTTCCGTGTCGGCGGTCTGAAGATGGATCCGGAAGATAGAAAATGCCACTTGGAGGAAGACATCGCCCGGATGGAGGACCTCTTCTTTGCCGCTTGGATCAAGACTTCGCCCGGATGGAGGACCACATCGCCCGGCTGGGTGAAGACGACTCAAGGTAGGGAGATCTTCAGGGGGTTAGTGTTAGGTTTTTTAAAGGGGAGTTTGGGTGGGTTAGAATAGGGGTATGTGGGTGGTGGGTTGTAATGTTGGGGGGTTATTGCATTTTTTTTTTACAGGTAAAAGAGCTGATTACTTTGGGGCAATGCCCTGCAAAAAGCCCTTTTAAGGGCTGGTAAAAGAGCTGATTACTTTTGTAATTTAGAATAGGGTAGGGAATTTTATTATTATTTTTTTTTCTTTTATTAGGGGGCTTAGATAAGGTGTAATTAGTTTAAACTTCTTGTAATATTTTTTTATTTTCTGTAATTTAGTGTTTTTTTTTGTACTTTAGTTTAGTTTATTTAATTGTATTTAATTGTAGGTACTTGTAGTTAATTTATTTAATTAATTTAATGATAGTGTAGTGTTAGGTTTAATTGTAACTTAGGTTAGGATTTATTTTACAGGTAATTTTGTAATTATTTTAGCTAGGTAGTTATTAAATAGTTAATAACTATTTAATAACTATTGTACCTAGTTAAAATAAATACAAAGTTGCCTGTAAAATAAAAATAAATCCTAAAATAGCTACAATATAATTATTAGTTATATTGTAACTATATAAGGGTTTATTTTACAGGTAAAATTTAGTTTTAAATAGGATTAATTTATTTAATTAGAGTAATATTATTTCATTTTATTTAAATTATATTTAACTTAGGGGGTGTAAGGGTTAGGGTTAGACTTAGGTTTAGGGGTTAATAACTTTATTATAGTAGCGGCGACGTTGGGGGCGGCAGATTAGGGGTAATAATTGTAGGTAGGTGGCGATTTTAGGAAGGGCAGATTAGGGGTTAATACAATTTATTCTAGTGTTTGCGAGGCAGGAGTGCGGCGGTTTAGGGGTTAATACATTTATTATAGTGGCGGCGAGGTCCGGTCGGCAGATTAGGGGTTAATAAGTGTAGTTATGTGGCGGTGACGTTGGGGGGGGCAGATTAGGGGTTAATAACTATAATGTAGGTGCCGGCGGTGTCCGGAGCGGCAGATTAGGGGTTAATAGTATAATGCAGGTGTCAGCGATAGCGGGGGCGGCAGATTAGGGGTTAATAAGTGTAAGGTTAGGGGTGTTTGGACTCAGGGTTCATGTTAGGGTGTTAGGTGTAGACTTAGAAAGTGTTTCCCCATAGGAAAGAATGGGGCTGCGTTAGGAGCTTAACGCTGCTTTTTTGCAGGTGTTAGGTTTTTTTTTCAGCCAAAACTGCCCCATTGTTTCCTATGGGGGAATCGTGTACGAGCACGTTTTGCCAGCTTACCGCTACCGTAAGCAACACTGGTATTGAGGGTTGAAGTGGCGCTAAATTTGGCTTAACGCTCCCTTTTCAGAGCCTAACGCAGCCATTCAGAGAACTCTAAATACCAGCGTTGTTTAAAGGGAGTGGTAAGAAAAAAAGGAGCGTTAACAACGCAGGTCTTTACAGACAAAACTCTAAGTCTAGCGGATAGAGTCTTATTGAGCGTTTTCTGATTCCCCCGAAAGGGACATTGAGAGAATTACAATCCCTTATTGGGAAACTGAACTTGCTTGCAAGGTTATCCCCATTGGGAGGGTCTTTTGTAGGAGGTTGTCCTTAGCTATGGCTGGGGTGGTGCGCCCCCACCATTTTGTGAGGTTGACTAGGGAGCTTAAGGATGATTTGCGAGTTTGGGGTAGGTTCCTGAGGGAGTTCAATGGGGCAGCTTTGTTCCAGGAGACGAGGCTGTCTAATGTGGAAATAAGTTTGTTCACCTATGCCTCAGGTTCTTGCGGGTTTGGGGCATATTTTCATGGCCATTGGTGCTCGGCCGCGTGTCCGGACTCAAGGAAGGGGAGTGATCTTGTCCGGAATCTGGTATTCTTGGAATTATTCCCGATTGGGGGGGCGTTGTTTCTTTGGGAAAAGGAGCTAGTGAACAAATCTGTTCTGTTCTATACCGACTACATGGGGGTGGTGGCGACTTTAAACGGACTGTCAGCATCCTCTCTGCCTGTCCTGAGATTGCTTAGGCTCTTGGTTCTGAAATGTTTGTGCATGAATGTGTTGATTAGGGCCAAACATATTCCTGGAGTATGTAATTCTATAGCCGATTCTCTGTCTCATTTCCTGTGGCAGCGGTTTTGAGACTTGGCACCAGAGGCAGATGCAGTGGGGCTTCAGTGTCCAGTTTGCCTCTGGAGGCTTGGAATGGAGGATTGGCTGGAATGGTGAAATATTCTTTGGCCTCAGGTACTTGGGCTTCTTATGCTAAAGTGTGGTGCGATTGGGAAGGTTGGCTACGGAGTAAATGGGTGTGTAAATTGGTTGATGATTTATGTCCTCCTCTGTTGGAATGGTTGTGGCATTTTGCTCCTTAGGTTTGTCTGCATCAGCGGTGGAGAGAAAAATGGCTTCTTTGGCGTTTAGACTTAAGTTATTAGGTTTGCAGGATGTGACACAAAATTTTTGTGTTCGCCAGATTCTGAAGGTTATGAAAAAGAAAGTAGGGATACCGGATGGTAGATGGCCCATAACTTTTTTGATGCTGGTACGTATTTAGGAGGTTTTACCCGAATTGTGTTTGTCGCATTTTGAGATCAGCCTTTTTCGGGCAGTGTTTTGTATTGGCTTTTTTTGGGGCTTTCAGGATATCTGAGTTGGTAAGCAGGAGTAGGGTGTCTCCTGGGGGTTTGTTGATGGAAGACGTGTCTGTCTCTCGTTCAAGGGTGGATATTTTGCTGAGGAGAAGTAAAACTAATCAGTATGGTAAAGGTAGCATGATTGTATTGTTGGCGAATGGTGGCGAAGTGTGCCCATGCAGGAGTTTGGATGATTTCATGAGGTTACTGCCTTCCGTAAAGGGGCCTTTGTTTATGCACCTGAATGTTTTTTTCCTGTCCCAATTTTAGTTTAGGGCAGTGTTGGTAAAAGTGTTGAGGTGTTTGGGCTTGGTACCTGCAGAGTTTGGGTCCCACTCGTTCTAGATTGCGGCAGCTACTGATGCTGCGTTAGGAGGCTTGAGTGAGAAGACTGTGAAAAGTATTGGGAGGTGGGGGATCAAATAAGTACCGTTTGTATATTTGGCCTGATTTTAGAGTTTAGAGTTTGTTTTAAGTTTACTAATGTGTCTCCTTTCATTGTCCTAGGTTTGAGAAGGCTATGGTTAGTGGGACATTCTTTCATCTATTGGGCAAGGAGAGCGGCTTCTATGAAGGAGGATGGTTTATTATTAGGCTTTCCTGCAGCTGAGTGGGAGGTAAAATGGTTCGGGGTCAGGGGCCTCAGGTGGGAAAGGGTGTTGTTGATGGTGCTGGAATATTGCCGTCAATTTCTGCATCTGGATGTTTTGTTGGTTCATGCTGGGGGAAATTACTTGGGTTTCATGTCACAGCAAGGACTAGTCAGGAAAATCAAGAGGGATTTGGGGAGATTACAGGACTTGTATCCTCGAATGAGGATTGTATGTTCGGATATTGTACCCAGGCAGGTGTGGAGGACCACGTGGTACCTGGTTTGGTTGGATAAGAGTAGGAGAAAGATAAATAAACTGGTTGGATCCTTTGTCCGTAAACTGTGGGGGGTGGGGGTGGTGTCTGATCACCTTGAATTAGAAGAAGTGTGTCAAGGGGAATTTTACTTGAGAGATTGGGTGCATCTCAATGAGTTTGGCTTGCAGCTATTCATTTTGGATTTTAAGGAAATGCTGAGGAGGTTAGCGGGACTGGACTGATGGTATCAGTCCAGTCTATTGGCGGGGGTGCTAGTTCTTCACACAGGTCTGTAAATATGGTCAAGTAGAAAAGGGGGAAGTTGGTTGCCTGTCCACGGGGTGAGAGAGAAGTTGTAGGGCTTCTAGGGGCAAGGGGTCCCTTAGAGCCAGGTGTTGTAAAGATGGGATTGACGGGCTCAACAGCTAGTAAGTTGTGTCCAGAGGGCTCACGACCATATTAGTATTATTAAGGGCGGAACTAGCACTGCAGAATGGATAAAGTGTATAAAGGCTGATCTGGAGAAGAAGTTTTAATAATTTATTATTATTGGAGGTTTATATGGTTATTTAAAGTTTATGTAATAAATATATGTATTTAAATAAAAGGAGCTGCGGCCAATTTTATACCAATAAAAGTATTGTGTCTTTATTTATAAGGTAAAAGGTATGGTTAGGGGTAAGTTAAAGAAAAGGATGAGTGTGTCATTTGGGGCATAACATTGATGACTCAAAAGGTCAAGATCTAGCAGCCACTTCCCTATTATCTTCCTGTCCAGCAGCTTGAGGTGAGGGTGCCTAACTGCCTATTAATCACTGCAGATTGAAATGCATAGAATAGGTGCAGACCCAATATTATCTAACATGCTAACAAAGCAGAGAACTGATTGCAGAAAAATGCAAGTAAAAAAAAGTTTTTGTTAATTAAACTTAGTTTGATGATGATGCCGTCTGTTGTGTAATTATTTTATTAGGTGCTGTTTAGCAAATCTTTTTGTTCATTTAAATTAGTTTGATGATTATGCAATCTATTTTATTAGGTTTATAATGCTGTTTAGCATTTTAAGTCTTCATTTCAAAGCTTTAAAAATAATGTATTAAGTGTTACTTATGTCAATTTTGAGAGGGGCCTGGAACATAACTACCTCACTTCCCATTGACTTACATTATAAACAGGATTTCAATTTACAACGTTTTCGAGTTACAACCATTCCTTCTGGAACTTAACCCTGGCGTAAACTGAGGGCTACCTGTATACAGTGCTTTTTTGTAAAAGAAAAGGTGCTGGTACTCATTGATTATTGATTGATATATTATGCTCAGTAACTTTGAGAAAAGCAAAGGGACAACATTATTTACACTCAGCTAGATTACAAGTTTTGAGCGCTATAGGGATTTCAACGACCGCAACAAAAGCGGTGTTATTTCACCCCCCTATAGCGCTGCTATTACAGGTTTTTAAAAAGCGGGCTTGTGTGGGTGATATGGATGCGTTTAGTTTCATAACGCACCGAAAACAAGCGCTGATTTGAGCGCTGATTTAACGTGCTCTTGCACGCTTTCCCCATTGACATCAATGGGGTGAGCCGTCAAAAAAAAAGCCTAACACCTGCTGTCCCGGCATGAAAAGCTCCGTAACACAGCACCATTGATGTCTATGGGGAAAATAAAACTAACGTTAAACCTAACACCCAAACATAAACTCCACATCTAAACACCCCTAATCTGCCGCCCCCAACATCGTCGCCACCTACATAATGTTATTAACCCCTAATTTGCCATCCCCAACATCGCCGCCACCTACATACAATTGTTAACCCCTAATCTGCCGCTCCCAATGTCGCCGCCACTATACTAAAGTTATTAACCCCTAAACCTCTGGCCTCCCACATCACTACTACTAAATAAATCTATTAACCCCTAAACCGCCAGCCCCCACATCGCAACAAGCTAAATTAAACTATATTAATCCCTAAACCTAACCCTAACACCCCCTAAATTTAACATAATTAAAATAGAGCTAAATTAAACTTACAATTATTTACTAAATAATACCTATTTAAAACTAAATACAAACCTGTAAAATAAAACCTAAGCTAGCTACAATATAACTAATAGCTACATTGTAGCTATCTTAGGTGTTATTTTAATGTTACAGCTAAGTTTGTATTTATTTTAACTAGGTAGACTAGTTAATAAATAGTTATTAACTATTTACTAACTACCTGGTTAAAATAAATACAAACTTACCTGTGAAATATAACCTAACCTGCCTTACACTAAAACCTAACATAACAAAAATAAAAAATCACTAAAATTACTAAAAATAAAAAAATACCATTACAAAAAAATAACAAATTATCAAAAGAAAAAAAGAATTACACCTAATTTGATAGCCCTATCAAAATAAAAAAAAAGCCCACCCAAAATAAAAAAACCTAGCCTACAATAAACTACCAATAGCCCTTAAAAGGGCCTTTTGTGGGGTATGGCCCCAAAGATATCAGCTCTTTTACCTGTAAAAAAAAATACAAAGACCCCCCAACAGTAAAACCCACCACCCAACCAACCCCCCCAAATATAAAAACCTATCTAGAAAAACCTAAGCTAACCATTGCCCTAAAAAGGGCATTTGTATGGGCATTGCCCTTAAAAGGGCATTTAGCTCTTTTGCTTTGCCCTTAAAAGGGCATTCAGCTCTTTTATGAAAACCCTAAACTAAAATAAAAACCCACCAAAAAAAACCCTTAAAAAACATAACACTAACCACTGACGATCCACTTACAGTTGTTGAAGTCCTGCTTGAAGGATCTTCATCTAGGCGCCAAGAAGTCTTTATCCAGGCGGCCTCTTCTATCTTCATCCAGCCGGCGAAATCCTCATCCAGGCGGCAAAAAGTCTTCATCCAGGTTGCCTATTTTGTCTTCATCCAGACGGCATCTTCTATCTTGATCCCGGCAGCGCGGAGCGGGTCCATCCTGAAGACATCCGGCATGGAGCAACCTCTTCATACGGTCGCTGCCGTATAAGGGATCTTTAATGCAAATGACGCAATCCAAGATGGCGTCCCTTGAATTCCTATTGGCTGAAAGATTTCAATCAGCCAATAGGAATTAGACCTGCTAAAACCCTATTGGCTGAGCTGAATACCCTTTTAATGGCAAAGCAAAAGAGCTAAATGCCCATACAAATGCCCTTTTCAGGGCAATAGCTAGCTTAGGTTTTTTAGATAGTTTTTTTTATTTTGAGGGGTTGGTTGGGTGCTGGGTTTTACTGTTGGGGGGTCTTTGTATTTTTTTTACAGGTAAAAGAGCTGATATCTTTGGGACAATGCCCCACAAAAGGCCTTTTTAAGGACTATTGGTAGTTTATTGTAGGCTAGTTTTTTATTTTGTGTGGGCTTTTTTATTTTGATAAGGCATAATTCTTATTTTTTGTTTGATAATTTCATTTGTTATTTTTCGTAATTTAGTGTTTGTTATTTTTTGTAATTTAGTTTTGTAATTTTTAGAGTAGTGTTAGGATTTTTTTAATGTGTAGTTTAGTTTATTTAATTGGTAGTTAGTTTAATTTTAGTTTAATAATTATAATAGTTAAATTGTTAGTTTAAAATTATTTTTTTAATTTGACAGGTAAGTTATAATTTAATTTAAGATAGGGAAATTTTAATTTTAATATAAAGTTAGGGGGGCGTTAGGTTTAGGGGTTAATAGTTTATTTTAGTATATTTCATTGTGTGGGGCTTTCAGTTTAGAGGTTAATAGTTTATTTTAGTATATTTCATGTGGGGGGCTTGTGGTTTAGTTGTTAATAGGTTTATTATAGCGGTGGTGTGGGCGGATGGCAGATAAGGGGTTAATAATATTTAAATAGTGTTTGTGATGCAGGAGGGGGCGGCAGGTTAGGGGTTAATAGGTTTGTTATAGTGGCGACAATGTCGGGGAGCAGTGGAATAGGGGTTTATAAATGTTATTAGTGGCAGCGATGTCGGGAGAGGCAGATTAGGGGTTAATACATTTAATATAGTGTTTGCAGTGCAGGAGGGTCTCGGTTTAGGGGTTAATAGGTAGTTTATGGGTGTTAGTGTAATTTTTAACACTTTAGTTATGGCTTTTATGTTACAGCTTTGTAATGTAAAACCCATAACTACTGACTTTCGACGGTGTTACAGATCTTGTCATTATGGGGTGTACCGCTTGCTTTTTAGCCTCCCAGGAAAACTCGTAATACCAGCGCTATGGAAGTCCCATTGAAAAACGTAATTTTTACGAGTGCGGGACTGACGTTGCTTTACAGGCTAAAAGGCTTGCGGTACAGCTATACCAACAAGACTCATAATGGCTGTGTTGCTGTTTTAATGCTGAAAATTTCATATTTTCAGCGTTAAGACAAATGCACAAGATTGTAATCTTGCTAAATGTCTGATGTATTTTGCAGCCCAGCCCCCTCTTGTGAAAACTAGAGTATTTACATTATGATTACTAATATTACCTGCTATGAGTTGGCAGAGGTGGGAATACCCCCAGAAAAAGGCCCTGTATATACAGTATCCCACAAAAGGGAGTACACCCCTCACATTTTTGTAAATATTTATTATATCTTTTCATGTGACAACACTGAAGAAATGACACTTTGTTACAATGTAAAGTAGTGAGTGTACAGCCTGTATAACAGTGTAAATATTTATTATATCTTTTCATGTGACAACACTGAAGAAATGACACTTTACTACAATGTAAAGTAGTGAGTATACAGCCTGTATAACAGTGTAAATATTTTATTATATATTTTCATGTGACAACACTGAAGAAATGACACTTTGTTACAATGTAAAGTAGTGAGTATACAGCCTGTATAACAGTGTAAATATTTTATTATATCTTTTCATGTGACAACACTGAAGAAATGACACTTTGCTACAATGTAAAGTAGTGAGTGTACAGCCTGTATAACAGTGTAAATATTGTATTATATCTTTTCATGTGACAACACTGAAGAAATTACACTTTACTACAATGTAAAGTAGTGAGTGTACAGCCTGTATAACAGTGTAAATATTGTATTATATCTTTTCATGTGACAACACTGAAGAAATGACACTTTGTTACAATGTAAAGTAGTGAGTGTACAGCCTGTATAACAGTGTAAATATTGTATTATATCTTTTCATGTGACAACACTGAAGAAATGACACTTTGTTACAATGTAAAGTAGTGAGCGTACAGCCTGTATAACAGTGTAAATATTTATTATATCTTTTCATGTGACAACACTGAAGAAATGACACTTTGTTACAATGTAAAGTAGTGAGTGTACAGCCTGTATAACAGTGTAAATATTTATTATATCTTTTCATGTGACAACACTGAAGAAATGACACTTTGCTACAATGTAAAGTAGTGAGCGTACAGCCTGTATAACAGTGTAAATATTTATTATATCTTTTCATGTGACAACACTGAAGAAAGGACACTTTGTTACAATGTAAAGTAATGAGTGTACAGCCTGTATAACAGTGTAAATATTTTATTATATCTTTTCATGTGACAACACTGAAGAAATGACACTTTGTTACAATGTAAAGTAGTGAGTGTACAGCCTGTATAACAGTGTAAATATTTATTATATCTTTTCATGTGACAACACTGAAGAAATGACACTTTGTTACAATGTAAAGTAGTGAGTGTACAGCCTGTATAACAGTGTAAATATTTATTATATCTTTTCATGTGACAACACTGAAGAAATGACACTTTGTTACAATGTAAAGTAGTGAGTGTATAGCCTGTATAACAGTGTAAATATTTATTATATCTTTTCATGTGACAACACTGAAGAAATGACACTTTGCTACAATGTAAAGTAGTGAGCGTACAGCCTGTATAACAGTGTAAATATTTATTATATCTTTTCATGTGACAACACTGAAGAAATGACACTTTGTTACAATGTAAAGTAGTGAGTGTACAGCCTGTATAACAGTGTAAATATTTATTATATCTTTTCATGTGACAACACTGAAGAAATGACACTTTGCTATAATGTAAAGTAGTGAGTGTACAGCCTGTATAACAGTGTAAATATTTATTATATCTTTTCATGTGACAACACTGAAGAAATGACACTTTGTTACAATGTAAAGTAGTGAGTATACAGCCTGTATAACAGTGTAACTATTTATTATATCTTTTCATGTGACAACACTGAAGAAATTACACTTTGTTACAATGTAAAGTAGTGAGTGTATAGCCTGTATAACAGTGTAAATATTTTATTATATCTTTTCATGTGACAACACTGAAGAAATGACACTTTGTTACAATGTAAAGTAGTGAGTATACAGCCTGTATAACAGTGTAACTATTTATTATATCTTTTCATGTGACAACACTGAAGAAATGACACTTTGTTACAATGTAAAGTAGTGAGTGTATAGCCTGTATAACAGTGTAAATATTTTATTATATCTTTTCAAGTGACAACACTGAAGAAATTACACTTTGTTACAATGTAAAGTAGTGAGTGTATAGCCTGTATAACAGTGTAAATATTTATTATATCTTTTCATGTGACAACACTGAAGAAATGACACTTTGTTACAATGTAAAGTAGTGAGTGTATAGCCTGTATAACAGTGTAAATATTTATTATATCTTTTCATGTGACAACACTGAAGAAATGACACTTTACTACAATGTAAAGTAGTGAGTATACAGCCTGTATAACAGTGTAAATATTTATTATATCTTTTCATGTGACAACACTGAAGAAATGACACTTTGTTACAATGTAAAGTAGTGAGTATACAGCCTGTATAACAGTGTAAATATGTTATTATATCTTTTCATGTGACAACACTGAAGAAATGACACTTTGCTACAATGTAAAGTAGTGAGTGTACAGCCTGTATAACAGTGTAAATTTGCTGTCCCCTCAAAATAACTCAACACACAGCCATTAATGTCTAAACTGTTGGCAACAAAAGTGAGTACACCCCTAAGTGGAAATACTTGAAAACGAGAGAAATCTCAATGTATCCTTCCTGGTAAAATATTTTATAAATAAATTAAATAAATGGAAATGCCAAAATTGGGCCGAGAGTGAGAGAGAGTGAGAGAGACAGAGAGAGAGAGACCATGGTGAGACCTGTTCTGAGTGGAACCTGTCCTATGAAACCGCTGTATGGTCTTGCCCACCATGCTGCAGCTCAGTTTCAGGGTCTCAGCAATCTTCTTATAGCCTAGGCCATCTTTATATAGAGCAATAATTCTTTTTTTCAGATCCTCAGAGAGTTCTTTGCCATGAGGTGCCATGTTGAACTTCCAGTGACCAGTATGAGAGAGTGTGAGAGCGATAACACCAAATTTAACACACCTGCTCCCCATTCACACCGGAGACCTTGTAACACTAATGAGTCACATGACACCGGGGAGGGAAATTGGCTAATTGGGCCCAATTTGGACATTTCTACTTAGGGGTTTACTCACTTTTGTTGCCAACGGTTTAGACATTAATGGCTGTGTGTTGAGTTATTTTGAGGGAACAGCAAATTTACACTGTCATTCAGGCTTTATACTCACTACTACATTGTAGCAAAGTGTCATTTTTTCAGTGTTTTCACATGAAAAGATATAATAAAATATTTACAAAAATGTGAGGGGTTTACTTTTGTGAGATACTGTATATATATATATAGGCAAAATATCACCTAGATTACCAGTTTTATGTTAGAGGCTGTGCGGTGCTAAAGAGCCGTTTTCCCTCACTGCTCACTTACCTGCAGCGCTGGTATTACAAGTTTTTACAAACCCGTCATTAAAAGACTAGAAGTGAGCGTTGAGCAAAATTTTGCTCATTAACGCACTCCAATACCAGCGCTGCTTAAGTCAACGGTGAGCTGGTGTAACGTGCCTGTGCACAATTTCCCCATAGGAATCAATGGGAATCAGCCGGCTGAAAAAAAGTCTAACACCTGCCAAAAAGCAGCGTAAAACTCTTTAACGCAGCCCCATTGATTCCTATGGGGAAATAAAATTTATGTCTACGCCTAACACCCTAACATGAACCCTGATTCTAAACACCCCTAATCTTACACTTATTAACCCCTAATCTGCCGGCCCCCAACGTCGCCGCCACTATATTAAAGTTATTAACCCCTATACCTAAGTCTAACCCTAACCCACTAACTTAAATATAATTTAAATAAATCTAAATAAAATTACTATCATTAACTAAATTATTCATATTTAAAACTAAATACTTATCTATAAAATATAAACCCTAAGCTAGCTACAATATAAAAAAAATTCAACTCTCACACAGATTCTTCATTGTATACCAAACAAGGCTTTTTGGTTGTGTAATATACTTCACTCTGTTTAGTTAGTCCACTTATGAGCTCAATTTATGTATTGTTCCACGTTCTGTATATTTGTGAGCCTAGGTATAGAAAAGCTTATTGTCCCTTCAGTGAAGAGTACCCATTACTGTATATTCAATTATTGTAACGTTTATCTGTGCACAGACACAAGCCGAAATTCAGTATCACTATAACCAAAAATAGACTCATACAATTAAATGTAGTTGCCGTTATTAGAAAATAGCGAAGGATTGTACCTTAATCTTCAAATGGTCACCCCACACCGGAGCCTTAAGTGGCTTGTAGCCTTCCGTATCGATCCGGTCCTACTTGCTGCAGGGAGGGGGAGAAGAAAAGACTGCACGGCACTTTCTGGACATCAACATACAAATGTGCTCTTTACCGCTGTTAGGCGTGACTGCTCAATCAAGTATTAGTAAGTTAGTATTTTGTGTATACGGCTAATTCAACACAGGTTCATTGGTTTAATCCTTATATGTGTTACCGCAACTGTGTAGCCCCATACCGGAACAAATAGTAAGAATTACCCGGTCCTACTCACCGCAGGGAGGGGATGCACTGTATAGCAACGTCTTTACTTGTAAGTTCCACATGCTGTGCACACCTGTACTTCAGCTCCTTGATTGAAAGCCGCTCACAGCACTAGTATCACAGAAAAAATATGTAACAGTCCAACTGTTTCCCTACAGCGTTTCCCATGTGCTGGTAATTAATCTATCACATAAGGTATTTATTTGAATACTTTAATAATACCCAAAATCAAGTGTATTTCAACACAAAAAGTGGGTTCTACTAGGTGAATCAATTCATTTATGTGTGACATATAATAAAAAGCCCAGTCCTGCATATCTGCAACAAATCTCTTGCTTCCCCACAGAAGGAATAAATTTAAATAGATTTTCTAACAGTAGCTGTTATAATTACTTGAAACTAAATTGCCATTTTTTAAGTATCAAATTAATGTTGTCAATATGATTATTTGAATGTTACATTTATATTGCTAGATATGTTGTACCTTGGTTTTAAACTGATCGGAACAGCCAATAGAATGCGAGCTCAATCTGATTGGCTGATTCCATCAGCCAATCAGAATTTTCCTACCTTAATTCCGATTGGCTGATAGAATCCTATCAGCCAATCGGAATTGAAGGGACGCCATCTTGGATGACGTCCCTTAAAGGAGCCTTCATTCGTCGGTAGTTCGTCGGGAAAGAAGGATGTTCCGCGTCGGCGGGATGAAGATTCAAGACCCGGCTTCGAAGATGACCTCGCCCGGATAGAAGACTTCTTCAGCGCCTCTTGGAAGATGACCTCGCCCGGATGGAAGATTTCTTCAGCGCCGCTTGGAGGATCACTTCATCGGATGGAAGATTTCTTCAGCGCCCCTTGGAGGATAACTTCTGCCGGTCCGGCTGTCCTCTTCGGTTCCATCGCTGCTCGGCTGAGTGAAGACAAGGTAGGATGATCTTCAGGGGATTAGTGTTAGGTTATTTTAAGGGGGGTTTGGGTTAGATTAGGGGTATGTGGGTGGTGGGTTTTAATGTTGGGGGGGGGGGTTGTATTTTTCTTTTACATGCAAAAGAGCTGAACTCTTTGGGGCATGCCCCCACAAAAGGCCCTTTTAAGGGCTGGTAAGGTAAAAGAGCTTTGAACTTTTTTAATGTAGAATAGGGTAGGGCATTTTTTTATTTTGGGGGAGTTTGTTATTTTATTAGGGGGCTTAGATTAGGTGTAAGTAGCTTAAAATTGTTGTAATATTTTTTAAATGTTTGTAACTTATTTTTTTTATTTTTTGTAACTTAGCTTTTTTTATTTTTTGTACTTTAGTTAGTTTATGTAATTGTATTTAATTGTAGTTATTTGTAGGTAGTTTATTTAATTTATTTAATGATAGTGTAGTGTTAGGTTTAATTGTAACTTAGATTAGGATTTATTTTACAGGTAATTTTGTATTTCTTTTAGCTAGGTAGTTATTAAATAGTTAATAACTATTTAATAACTATTCTAACTAGCTAAAATAAATACAAAGTTACCTGTAAAATAAATATAAATCCTAAGATAGCTACAATGTAATTATTTATTAATTATATTGTAGCTATCTTAGGGTTTATTTTACAGGTAAGTATTTAGTTTTAAATAGGAATAATTTATTAAAGTATAGTGTAGTGTTAGGTGTAATTGAAACTTAGGTTAGTTTTTATTTGACAGGTAAATTTCTCTTTATTTTAGCTAGGTAAGCTATTAAATAGTTAATAACTATTTAATAGCTATTGTACCTAGTTAAAATAAATTGAAAGGTACCTGTAAAATAAAAATAAATCCTAAGATAGCTACAATATAATTATTATTTATATTGTAGCTATATTAGGGTTTATTTTATAGGTAAGTATTTAGTTTTAAATAGGATTAACTTAGTTCATAATAGAAATATGATTTAGATTTATTTAATTAATATTTAAGTTAGGGGGGTGTTAGGGTTAGTGTTAGACTTAGGTTTAGGGGTTAATAATTTTATTACAGTGGGGGGCAGGATAGGGGTTAATAAATTTATTATAGGTGGCGACGGTGTAGGGGGGGCAGGATAGGGGTTAATAAATTTATTATAGGTGGCGACGGTGTAGAAGGGGGCAGGATAGGGGTCAATAAATTTATTATAGGTGGCGACGGTGTAGGGGGGCAGGATAGGGGTTAATAAATTTAATATAGGTTGCGGGGGTCCGGGAGCGGCGGTTTAGGGGTTAAACTATTTATTTAGTTGCGGCGAGGTGCGGGATCGGCAGGATAGGGGTTAATAAATTTATTATAGAGGGCGGCGGTATAGGGGGGGCAGGATAGGGGTTACTAGGTATAATGTAGTTGGCGGTGGGCTCCGGGAGCGGCAGTTTAGGGGTTAATATGTATAGAGTAGCTTGCGGTGGGCTCCGGGAGCAGCGGTTTAGGGGTTAATATGTATAGAGTAGCTTGCGGTGGGCTCCGGGAGCGGCGGTTTAGGGGTTAACATATTTATTATAGTGTCGGTGGGCTCCGGGAGCGGCAGTTTAGGGGGTAATAAGTTTATTTAGTCGCGGCGGTGTAGGGGGGGGCAGATTAGTGGTGTTTAGACTCGGGGTACATGTTAGGGTGTTAGGTGCAGACAGCTCCCATAGGAATGAATGGGATGTCTGTCAGCAGCGAACTTGTACTTTCGCTATGGTCAGACTCCCATTGATTACTATGGGATCCGCCGCCTCCAGGCTGGCGGTTTGAAAACCAGGTATGCTGGGCCGTAAAAGTGCCGAGCGTACCTGCTAGTTTTTTGATAACTAGGAAAAGTAGTGAGATTGTGCTGCACTTGTGTGCGGAACATCTGAAGTGACCTAAGAATCGATCTGTGTTGGACTGAGTCCGGCGGATCGAAGTTTACATCACAAAATTCTACTTTTGCCGGTCTGTAGCCTTTGATAACTAAGGCGAATCAGCCTCGCCACAAATACGCTGCGGAATTCCAGCGTATTTGAGGTTGACGGCTTGATAACTAGGCCCCAAGGAGTGGGTTCTACTAGGTGAATCAATTCATTTATGTGTGACATATAATAAAAAGCCCAGTCCTGCATATCTGCAACAAACATCTCGCTTCCCCACAGAAGGAATAAATTTAAATAGATTTTCTAACAGTAGCTGTTATAATTACTTGAAACTAAATTGCCATTTTTTAAGTATCAAATTAATGTTGTCAATATGATTATTTGAATGTTACATTTATATTGCTAGATATGTTGTACCTTGGTTTTAAACATATGCATTGTTACTTAAAGCCATGCTTTTGGTAATCCAAGGGTTAACTGACAAACAGGTATAAATTTTTTGTGAGGGACACAGCTGCTATCCCTGATGAAGTGCTCTTGTTGAGCAGGAAATGCGTCAGAGAGCAGCATATCCCTGTGTGTTAGGGTAACTCCACTGAGAGTATGTGCTTGCGATAATTTAATAAAGTTTGCATTTTTACTTTTTTACTCCATTTGTGCAGCCTCCAACTTTTTCCAACCTTTTGGATTTTAGCTACAATATAACTAATAGTTACATTGTAGCTAGCTTAGGATTTATTTTTATTTTACAGGCAAGTTTGTATTTATTTTAACTAGGTAGAATAGTTATTAAATAGTTATTAACTATTTAATAACTACCTAGCTAAAATAAATACAAATTTACCTGTAAAATAAAACCTAACCTAAGTTACAATAAAACCTAACACTACACTATAATTAAATAAATTAACTAAATTAAATACAATTAACTAAATTAAATTAAATTAGCTAAAGTACAACCCCCCCCACTAAATTACAGAAAATAATAAACAAATTACAGAAATTTAAACTAATTGCACCTAATCTAATAGCCCTATTAAAATAAAAAAGCCCTCCCCCCCAAAATAAAAACAACCCAAGCCTAAACTAAACTACCAATAGCCCTTAAAAGGGCCTTTTGCAGTGCATTTCCCCAAAGTAATCTGCTCTTTTACCTGTAAAAAAATACAAACTACTCCCCCAACAGTAAAACCCACCACCCACACAACCAACCCCACAAATAAAATATAAGCTAAAAAAACCTAAGCTCCCCATTGCCCTGAAAAGGGCATTTGGATGGGCATTGCCCTTAAAAGGGCAGTTAGCTCTTTTGTGGCCCAAAGTCCCTAATCTAAAAAATAAAAACCACCCAATACACCCTTAAAAAAAAACTAACACTAACCCCCTGAAGATCGACTTACCGGGAGACGTCTTCATCCAAGCCGGGCAGAAGTGGTCCTCCAGACGGGCAGAAGTCTTCATCCAAGCTGGGGCAAAGTGGTCCTCCAGACGGGCAGAAGTCTTCATCCAGACGGCATCTTCTGTCTTCATCCATCCGGCGCGGAGCGGGTCCATCTTCAAGACATCCGACACGGAGCATCCTCTTCATCTGACGACTAAAACAGAATGAAGGTACCTTTAAGTTTCATCATCCAAGATGACGTCCCTTAGATTCCGATTGGCTGATAGAATTCTATCAGCCAATCGGAATTAAGGTAGAAAAAAATCCTATTGGCTGAGGCAGATTAGGGGTTAATACACTTAATAGAGTGTTTGCAATGCGGGAGTTTAGGGGTTAATAGGTAGTTTATGGGTGTTAGTGTAATTTTTAACACTTTAGTTATGGGTTTTATGTGTAAAACACACACTTACTCTCTCTCTGGCATGCACAAACGCACACTTACTCTCTCTCTGTCATACACACACTTTCTCTCTGTCATGCACAAACACACACTTACTCTCTCTCTATCATGCACACACACACACTTTCTCTCTGTCATGCACATACACACACACACACTGTTACGGTACCAACAGGATACCAAGGGTTAATACCAGATGGAAGATGCCCTGAATGTGAGATCAGCAACTCACAACCCAGCTAATTCCCCCCTCAAACATGAGACCAGGCTCCACATTGAAGGTTAAAACAGAATGCAATTTATTGAAGGCTAGATGCCCAGTATTTATGCAGGTCTGACCCCAGATGGGGGGTTGAAAGAATATTGTACATTAGATAGAGGGAAAATGCCCTTTGACATGCCACAATAGAATTACATTACTTAAGCAGATAACCAAGTTAAACACAAGACACACTTGAGCTTTTCTTATCACTTGGGCGTCTGCTCTCTGGATGGGATTAAACAATGTGCATGTTTATCACTTAAACTTAATTACAACACGCAATAGCTGATGCCAGCAACCTTGTATTTAGAAAATAGCTTCTTAAAGCTGAACAAAGTTAACTCTTTCAGTACTGACAGAAGGGTCTGTCACATGGCTCCCCCCTGGTGGAACACTCCGGCAGACCCGACTTGACCCTTTGGCGGGTCAACTTGGGGATGACCGGACTAGGAGGTGGTAGGCATGTCAATTTGCCGGGACAATCCATCTGCATTCCCGTTTAGCTTACCGGGCCGGTAGCTGATGGTGAAGTTATAGGGTTGGAGGGCTAAACTCCACCGCAGCAATCTACCATTGTCTCCTGAGACCCGGTTAAGCCAGACTAAGGGATTGTGGTCCGTTATGAGGGAAAATTCCTGTCCGTATAGATAAGGGTTCAACTTCTTCAGTGCCCAGACCAGGGCTAAACATTCCTTGTCTACTGCCGCATAACTTACTTCCCGAGGTAACAACTTTCTGCTTAGGTATGCGACAGGGTGCTCTCCTCCATCCTCCCCGACTTGACTCAGCACAGCCCCCAGTCCATACATGGATGCATCTGTATGAATGAGAAAACGTTTATTAGGGACTGGGGCAGCCAAGACAGGGGCATTCACAAGAGCCTGCTTCAGTGCCTGAAACGTGGCTTCACAAGCTGGAGACCACAGGACCTATTTGGGGAGGTTCTTTTTAGTCAGGTCAGTCAGGGGCTTGGCGATAGTACTGTAGTCTGGGACAAAACGACGGTAATACCCGGCCGTCCCCAGGAAGGCTAGCACTTGGGTCTTAGTGATAAGTGTGGGCCAGTTAGCCAAAGCCTCTACCTTGGCTGGCTCCGGTCTCTGGCTCCCACACCCCACTCGGTGACCCAAGTACTGTACTTCAGCCATACCTATATGGCACTTGTCTGGTTTAAAGGTCAGCCCAGCGGCCCGAATCTTGTCCAGAACCACCCCCACATGGATAAGGTGTTCTTCCCAGGACTCACTGTAAACCGCAATGTCGTCCAGGTATGCACAAGCAAATTCCTGGAAGCCATCGAGGAGTCTATCCACCATACGCTGGAAGGTAGCCGGAGCATTCTTCATTCCAAAGGGACCTTAAACTGGTACAGGCCGAATGGGGTGACGAATGCCGACTTGGGGATAGCATCCTCGGCCAGGGGAATCTGCCAATAGCCTTTACACAGGTCTATGGTGGTCAGATAGCGTCCCCTAGCAATACGGTCTAGTAATTCGTCTACCCGGGGCATCGGGTAAGCGTCAGTGGTGGTCCTCTCGTTGAGCCGCCTGTAGTCCACACAGAACCGAGTGGTCCCATCTTTCTTAGGTACCAGGACTACAGGTGAAGCCCAAGGACTATCGGAGTGCTCGATGACTCCCATCCGAGCCATCTCCTGTATCTCCTTCCGCATTCCTTCTCGGACTGCTTCGGGTATACGGTAGGGAGGCTGTCGCAGGGGATTCTGTCCAGGGTTCTCTACCTTATGTACAGCTAGAGTAGTGTAGCCGGGCTCTTGGGAGAACATTGCCTGCTTCTCCCAGAGGAGCTGTCTTGCCTGTACCCTCTCGGTAGGGTTTAACCAGTCCCCTAGCTGCACAAGACTAGTGAGGTCAGTCTGGGGGTCCTTCTCTAATAAGTCGGGTAGGGGTAAATTCTCTGGGTCGTCTGCAGCAGGGGCAAACACTGCAGCGACATCCTCTGGCCTCTCCTGATACTCCTTCAGCATGTTCATATGAAAGGATCGCTTGATCCTTTCATCTGCACAGCTGGCTATAACGTAGGTAGTATCACACACCTGAGATAACACCTTATACGGGCCCTGCCAAGATGCTTGCATCTTGTTGGTCTTCACAGGCTTGAGCACCAAAACTTTCTGTCCAACCTGGAAGACCCGCTGCCGGGCACCCCGATCGTACCACCCCTTCTGTCTCCCCTGGGCCACCTGGAGATTCTCTCTTACCATCAGGGACAGTTTCTCCATGCGGTCCCGGAGTTCCAGAACATATGGCACTATGGGGATCCCCTCCTGCTCTATCTCTCCCTCCCCGTGTCCTCTAATGAGATCCAGGGGGCCGCGGACCCTTCTCCCATAGAGTAACTCAAAGGGAGAGAACCCAGTAGATTCCTGGGGCACCTCTCTGTACGCAAATAGCAGATGAGGCAGGAATCGTTCCCAGTCTCTGCAAGTGTCAGTAAAGGTCCTCAGCATCTGCTTGAGGGTGCCATTAAAGCGCTCGCAGAGACCGTTAGTCTGTGGGTGCTAAGGCGAACTGAGCAATGGTTTAATGCCGCACACCTTCCACAGCTGCTGGGTGAGCACAGCGGTAAACTGGGTCCCCTGATCAGAGAGAATCTCCTTAGGGAACCCGACCCTAGTAAAAACCTTAACCAGGGCATCAGCGACTGTCTCTGCCTCTATATTTGACAGTGCTACTGCCTCTGGGTAATGAGTGGCATAGTCCACCACAGTGAGAATATACTTCGTACCTGATGGACTAGCCCTGGCCAGTGGACCCACAATGTCAACGGCTATGCGGGAAAAGGGTTCCCCAATGACAGGCATAGTCATAAGCCTAGCTTTTGGGTGATCCCCCCGCTTACCCACCCGTTGACAGGTGTCACAAGTACTACAATATACCCGCACATCTCGGTTAAAAATGGGCGAGAAGAAATTTTGGGTGATCCTATGTGCTGTGCGGCGGGACCCTAGATGTCCAGCTAATGGTACATTGTGCCCAATCTGCAGAATCTCTTGCTGGTATTTCGCAGGCACCACCAGCTGCCGATTCTGTGGAGGGGCAGTACTTTTCTGGGCAGGTTTGGGGATTCTATATAGCCTATCCCCCACCCACTCATTACGTTCCCCATCTACCCCCTCTTCTCCAGCATCTGCCCTAGCCCTGTACTTCTGAAGGGTCGGATCCTCCCGGGTTTCCCTCCCGTACGTCTCTGGGGTATCCCAGCCTAAGGGGGCCTGATCTAGGGTACAAGTCGGGGAAGATCTCAGCAGCAGGTGGGTCAGTCTCGGCGGCACGGGTCTGGGCACGGGTAGTCACAGGGTTAACATCAGCGGGACCCATGGGAGCGTAGGCCGAAACAAGGGGGGCCAAGTCATTTCCAAGGAGAACATCAGCTGCTAAATCCTTCATGACCCCCCATTCACATGTCTAGCGCCCACTCCCCAATCCAAATGTACCCGGGCAACAGGTAGGCTGAACACAGTGCCCCCTGCCACCCTCACAGCCACAGTGTCTCCGGTGTGCTGGTTCTCGGACACCAAGTTCTTTTGGAGCAAGGTCATGGTAGCGCCAGTATCCCGTAGACCACTGACCTCCTTCCCATTCACTTTAACCAGTTGCCGGTGCTGTTGTCGGTTATCCCGGTGGACAGCTTGCACGGGGTCTGCTTCATGTAGGATGCCCCAGCATTCTTCCCCCTCTACGCAGTGGGCAGCAGGCTGAGGGTTACGTGGGATTCTGCTGGCGGGTCTCCTCCAGGACTGTGCTTGGTTCGCAGTGTTTAGGGGACACTCCGATCTTTTGTGCCCTAGTTGCTTACATCCAAAGCACCGAATAGGCTGTGAGTAATCCCGTGAGGTGAACCGGGCTGTCTGAGGGTAGTTCGTGGCTGAAGGCGGTGTGGTATAGCGGTGCACTGGGGGTTGGTAACTGGCAGCTGCTGGGGTGACTGGGGGTCTGTACTCCACTCTAGCAAGGGGCTTAGTGGTAGCAGTATCCAGTTTGCGGGCATCAGTATACTCATCTGCCAGGCCAGCAGCTTCATGCAGGGTGGAGGGTTTACGGTCCCGAACCCACTCTCTAACTCCTGCTGATAACTTGTCAAAGCAATGTTCCAACAGGAATAGCTGCAGCACCTCTTCCCCAGATACGGCTTGGCACCCCGCCATCCAGTGAGCTGCTGTGCGGTGCACCTTACATGCCCACTCAACGTAGGAATCATCAGCCAATTTAACAGTGTCTCTGAACCGCCTCCGGTATGCCTCCGGTGTGCCTCCGGTGTAACCGCATACCTGGAGAGCAGAGTCTCTTTTACAGTATTATAATCCCCGACTTCCTCATCTGGAATGGCCCGAAAAGCCTCACTGGCCCGGCCGGATAATTTTCCGGATAATATCGTGACCCAGTCCTCTGCGGGTACCTGGTGTAGTGCACATTGCCTCTCAAAATCCGCAAGGTACCCATCAATCTCTCCTTCTGTTTCCAGGAAGTTTTTAAAAGCTGTAAAATGCACTTTTTTCTTTTCCCCTGGGGTTGCTGTGACTTGGGCTGCTGCAGCGCCGCTTTGGCGAAGTAGGTTGGCCTCCACAGCTGCTATGACCCAGTCGATAATTTCCGCAGATGGCTTGGGGCCATAATGTGCCAGTCTTATTTTCACCGCCCGGTCAAAGCTTGCTTCTTCGGGGGTTCTGTCTGATATGCTGGGCTCATTGGTTCCTTCGGGCCCTGGTACTCCGTCCATCTCGGTCAGTCTTGTAATGATCTCCCTCTTCCTGAGGTTACTGGTTTGTTGGCCCCGTTGTTCTAGCAGGTCTTTAAGGGTAGCTCTTTTTAGCATTTATGCAGGTCTGACCCCAGATGGGGGATTGAAAGAATATTGTACATTAGATAGAGGGAAAACGCCCTTTGACATGCCACAATAGAATTACATTACTTAAGCAGATAACCAAGTTAAACACAAGACACACTTGAGCTTTTCTTATCACTTGGGCGTCTGCTCTCTGGATGGGATTAAACAATGTGAATGTTTATCACTTAAACTTAATTACAACACACAATAGCTGATGCCAGCAACCTTGTATTTAGAAAATAGCTTCTTAAAGCTGAACAAAGTTAACTCTTTCAGTACTGACAGAAGGGTCTGTCACACACACTTACTCTCTCTCTGTCATGCACACACACACACACACACACACACTATCTCTCTCTGTCATGCACACACACACACTCTCTCTGTCATACACAAACACACACTTAGGGGCCTATCTATCAAGCTCCGTACGAAGCTTGAAGCCCTGTGTTTCTGCGAGCCTACAGGCTCGTAAGAAACACCAGTTATGAAGCAGCGGTCTAAAGACCGCTGCTCCATAAACCTGTCCGCCTGCTCTGATGAAGCCAACAGGAATCGTCGGAATTCAAACCCATCGAGTACGATCGGGTTGATTGACACCCCCTTCTGGCGGCTGATTGGTTGCGAGTCTGCAGGGAGCGGCATTGCACCAGCAGCTCACAAGAGCTCTCCGCATTCAGCGATGTCTGTCGGACCTGATCCACACTGTCGGATCAGGTCAGACAGAAATATGATAAATAGGACTCTTACTCTCTCTGTGTCATGCACACACACACACACACACTCTCTCTCTGTCATGCACACACACACACTTATTCTCTCTATGTCATGCACAAACACACACTTACTCTCTCTCTGTCATGCACACACACACACTCTCTCTCTGTCATGCACACACACACACACACTCTCTCTGTCACGCACACACACTCTCTCTTTCTCTGTCACACACAAACACTCTCTCTCTCTGTCATGCACACACACACACTCTCTCTGTCATGCACACACACACACACACTCTCAATGTCATGCACACACACACTTTCTTTCTGTCACGCACACACACACACTCTTTCTCTGTCACGCACACACACACTCTCTCTGTCATGCACACACACACACACACACTCTCTCTGTCACACACACACACACACTCTCTCTCTGTCACGCACACACACACTCTCAATGTCATGCACACACACACACACACACTCTCTCTCTGTCACACAAACCCACACGCTCTCTCTCTCTGTCAGGCACACACACACACACACTCTCTCTCTGTCACGCACACACACACTCTCTCTCTATGTCATGCACACACTCTCTCTCTCTGTCATGTACACACACACACACACACTCTCTCTCTCTCTCTCTGTCACGCACACACACTTATTATTATTATCGGTTATTTGTAGAGCGCCAACAGATTCTGCAGCGCTATAAACAAAGGGGGAGTACAACAAAACAATTGGAACTAGTATAAAGTAAGGTTAGAGTCTTTAGGGAGCATTTGAAGCTTTCAAAACTAGGGGAGAGTCTTGTGGAGCGAAGCAGAGAGTTCCACAAGATGAGAGCCAGTCTGGAGAAGTCCTGTAAACGGGAGTGCAATGAGGTAACCAGAGAGGAGGAGAGTAGGAGGTCATGAGCAGAGCAAAGAGGATGGGAGGGAGAGTATCTGGAGAGAAGGTCTGAGATATATGGGGGGATCAGTGCAGTTGAGGGCTTTGTATGTCAGAGTGAGAATTTTGTGTTTGATCCTAGAGTCAAGAGGAAGCCAGTGAAGGGATTGGCAGAGAAGAACAGCAGATGAAGAGTGACGTGTAAGGAAGATGAGTCTGGCAGAGGCATTCATTATGGATTGTAAAGGAGCTAGGCAGCAGGTGGGGAGACCAGAGAGGACAGAGTTGCAGTAATTGAGGCGGGAAAGAAGAGAGTGGATTAAAATCTTAGTTGTGTCTTGTGTAAGGAAGTGTCTAATTTTAGAGATGTTTTTAAGGTGGAAGCGGCAAACAAACAACCACAAACAGTCCATTTGCACAACCACAAACAGTCCATTTGCACAACCTCAAACACCCCATTTGCACAAGGTTGGATACCAAGCTAGCCATGTCCCGTTCCTTGTCCTCACTGATGTCATTGAAGGTCTCTTCCTCCACCCAGCCACGTACAACACCAAGGGTCCCCGAAAGGTGACAACAAGCCCCCTGGGACGCCTGCTGTGTTTGGTCTTCCATCTCCTCAAAGCCACTTTCCTCCTCTGACTCCTCTTCTTCAGACTCCTCTCTCTGCTTTGCCTCTCTCTGCATTATTATAAGGTGTGTTAAGTAGTACTATTCCTATCAGTTTAATCCCTGTTACATCCCCTATCAGGGGACGTGTATATGGCATCGATTTTAGGAACCGGGAGATGGAAAAAGATGCTTGGTCGGTCCTCCTACTTCAAATTTGGGGCACTACATGTGCAATCTAATATGCCACTAGATAGGAGTGGTGTGTTAGTACTATTCTTAACAGTTTAATCCCTGTTACGTCCCCTATCAGGGGACGTGTATATGGCATCGATTTTAGAAACCCGGAGATGATTTTAGGAACCGGGAGATGGAAAAAGATGCTTGTTCGTTCTGGCTATGATATATATAGATAGATAATTAGATTAGATAGATAGATCAATAGATGCAATTGATACATTTGATGATAGATACAATAGATAGATTAATTGATTGATTTGATAGATAAATAGATACATTTGATAGATAGATAGATAATTTCCCAAACAGAGAATTACAAACAAGAAGACGTGCGGTCGTGGACCCATGGTAAGGTTCCCAGAGGCAGTTGCGGCGCACAAGGCTCTGATTAGTATAATCCCTGTTACGTCCCCTATCAGGGGACGTGTATATGGCATCGATTTTAGGAACCCGGAGATGATTTTAGGAACCGGGAGATGGAAAAAGATGCTTTGACACCCATTACAGGTCATTCTCCTTCAGCCTTTTTATATGAGTAACCCTCAACAGGCACGACAGCATGAAAGACCCCATATGCCATTACTTCCTGTCGCACAATCGAGTACAGGTTGGGGATAGCTTTGTCGTTCCTCCTACTTCCAATTTGGGGCACTGCGCATGCAATCTACTGTGTTCCACCAGATAGTAGTGGTGTGTTAACTAGTACTATTATTATCAGTTTAATACCTGTTATGTCCCCTATCAGGGGATGTGTATATGGCATGGATTTTAGGAACCGGGAGATGGAATAAGATGCTTGGTCGGTCCGGCCATGAGATAGATAGATAGATAGATTAGATAGATCAATAGATGCAATAGATACATTTGATGATAGATACGATAGATAGATTGATTGATTTGATAGATAAATAGATAGATTTGATAGATAGATAATTTCCCAGACTGAGAATTACAAGACGTGCGGTCTGGGACCCATGGTAAGGTTCCCAGAGGCAGTTGCGGCGCCCGCAGCTCTGATTAGAACAGAGCACTCTGTGTATCTGCCCTCGGCCTAAATCGGAACAATCTTTAGCTTTCTGTCTGTCGGCCAAATGTCCGTCTGCCAAATGTCCGTCTGCCAAATGTCCTTCTGCATTTTGTTATTCTTATCAGTTTAATCCCTGTTACGTCCCCTATCAGGGGACGTGTATATGGCATGGATTTTCGGAACCGGGAGATGGAAGAAGATGCTTGGTCGGTCCGGCCACGAGATAGATAGATACATAGATTAGATAGATAGATCAATAGATGCAATAGATACATTTGATGATAGATACGATAGATAGATTGATTGATTGATTTGATAGATAAATAGATAGATTTGATAGATAATTTCCAAGACAGAGAATTACAAGACGTGCGGTCTGGGACCCATGGTAAGGTTCCCAGAGGCAGTTGCCGGGCCCGAGGCTCTGATTAGAACAGAGCACTCTGTGTATCTGCCCTCGGCCGAAATCGGAACATTCTTCAGCTTTCTGTCTGTCCGCCAAATGTCCGTCTGCCAAATGTCCTTCTGCATTTTGTCAGAGCACCGCTTGCAATCTACTGTGCCACCAGATATGAGTGGTGTGTTAACTAGTACTATTCTTATCAGTTTAATCCCTGTTATGTCCTCTATCAGGGGACGTGTATATGGCATGGATTTTAGTAACCGGGAGATGGAAGAAGATGCTTGGTCAGTCCTCCTACTTCCAATTTGGGGCACTGCGCGTGCAATCTAATGTGCCACCAGATAGGAGTGGTGTGTTAACTAGTACTATTCTTATCAGTTTAATCCCTGTTACATCCCCTTTCTGACAGGACACTTGAAGCGGGGTAGGCCAGAAGTTCTATGGCAAAATGTGATAGCTCAGGCCACAGGTCAAGCCTGCACAACCAGTAGTCAAGGGGTTCATCGCTCCTCAGAGTGTCGATATCTGCAGTTAAGGCGAGGTAGTCTGCTACCTGTCGGTTGAGTCGTTCTCTGAGGGTGGACCCTGTGCCACCAGATAGGAGTGGTGTGTTAACTAGTACTATTCTTATCAGTTTAATCCCTGTTACGTCCCCTATCAGGGGACGTGTATATGCCATCAATTTTAGGAACCCGGAGATGATTTTAGGAACCGGGAGATGGAAAAAGATGCTTGGACACCCAGTACAGGTCGTTTTCCTTCAGCCTTTTTATACCAGGGTCCCTCAACAGGCACGACAGCATGAAAGACCCCATATGCCATTACTTCCTTTTGCACAATCGAGTACAGGTTGGGGATTGCTTGGTCGCTCCTCCTACTTCAAATTTGGGGCACTGCGCGTGCAATCTAATGTGCCACCAGATAGGAGTGGTGTGTTAACTAGTACTATTCTTATCAGTTTAATCCCTGTTATGTGCCTTTTTTTTTTGTTTGGTTTTTGAAGCCACAGTGCAGCACCAAAGGCTAGAAAACTTAGTCATGTACACATGCCTGAAAAATTAGGTATTGTTGCAGCCGCTGCTGTAGCAGCGGCCAGAAAAATTGATGTTTGTTTCCCAGGCAGAAAGTGCCCTAAAACATTGCAGCTTGAACCCTAGTTGGTGGCGGATAAGTCACGCAAGTCATCCGGCATTCAGAGCTAAAATACAGCAGCGTGTTGACCATTTTTAGGCCAAGGCAGCTCATCTCATCAGGCCTTTTTTAGTCTAATGTATCGCCCAATGTCAGTCCCTTCGGGATCCACCCCTCATTCATCTTAATAAAGGTGAGGTAATCAAGACTTTTTTGACCTAGCCTACTCTTCTCAGTGACAATACCTCCTGCTGCACTCAAGGTCCTTTCTGACAGGACACTTGAAGCGGGGCAGGCCAGAAGTTCGATGGAAAATTGTGATAGCTCAGGCCACAGGTCAAGCCTGCACAACCCGTAGTCAAGGGGTTCATCGCTCCCCAGAGTGTTGATATTGGCAGTTAAAGCGAGATAGTCTGCTACCTGTCAGTCAAGTCGTTCTCTGAGGGTGGACCCCGAAGGGCTGTGGCGATGCGTAGGACTTAAAAAGCTCCGCATGTCCTCCATCAACAACATGTCTGTAAAGCATCCTTTCCTTGCCGGCGTGGTCGTGGGAGGAGGAGGAGGATTACTTTCACCTCTTCCCCTGTTAGATTTCCGTTGTGCTGTGACATCACCCTTATACGCTGTGTAAAGCATACTTTTTAATTTATTTTGGAACTGCTGCATCCTTTCCGACGTGGTAATTTGGTAACATTTCAGGCACTTTATGCTTATACCGGGGTTCTAGTAGCGTGGACACCCAGTACAGGTTGTTCTCCTTCAGCTTTTTTATACGAGGGTCCCTCAACAGGCACGACAGCATGAAAGACCCCATTTGCACAAGGTTGGATGCTGAGCTACTCATGTCCCGTTCCTCATCCTCAGTGATCTCACTGAAGGTATGTTCTTCCCCCCAGCCACGTACAATACCACGGGTACCAGATAGGTGACAACGAGTACCCTGGGATGCCTGTTGTGTTTGGTCTTCCTCCTCCTCCTCAAAGCCACATTCCTCCTCTGACTCCTCTTCCTCACAATCCTCTTCCATCGTTGCCGCAGGTCCAGCAAGCGATGCTGATAAGGCTGTTTCTGGTGGTGATGGTGACCACAACTCTTCCTTTTCCTCTTCACGCTCATCTACGGCCTGATCCAGCACTCTTCGCAGGGCACGCTCCAGGAAGAAAACAAAAGGTATGATGTCGCTGATGGTGCCTTTGGTGCGACTGACTAGGTTTGTCACCTCCTCAAAAGGACGCATGAGCCTACAGGCATTGCGCATGAGCGTCCAGTAACGTGGCAAAAAAAATCCCAGCTCCGCAGAGGCTGTCCTAGCACCCCGGTCATACAAATATTCATTTTTCTTGTTGGAGCAGGCGGTCGAACATTAGGAGTGTTGAATTCCAACGTGTCGGGCTGTCGCAAATCAAGCACCTCACTGGTATGTTGTTTTGCCGCTGGATATCTGACAAGTGCGCCATGGCCGTGTAGGAACGCCTGAAATGGCCACACACCTTCCTGGCCTGCTTCAGGATGTCCTGTAAGCCTGGGTACTTATGCACAAAGCATTGTACGATCAGATTACACACATGTGCCATGCACGGCACATGTGTTAACTTGCCCAATTTCAATGCCGCCACCAAATTACTTCCGTTGTCAAAAACCACTTTGTCGATCTCCAGTTGTTGCGGAGTCAGCCACTGATCCACCTGTGAGTTCAGGGCAGACAGGAGTGCTGGTCCGGTGTGACTCTCTGCTTTCAGGCAAGTATACCCCAAGACGGCGTGACACTGCCATATCCAGGATGTGGAATAGTACCTGGGGAGCTGGGGGGTGCCGTTGATGTGGAGCAAGACACAGCAGCAGAAGAGGACTCAGCCGAGGAGGTTATGGAAGAGGATGGAGTAGGAGGAGTAGAGGAGGTGGCAGCAGGCCTGCCTGCAAGTCGTGGTGGTGTCACCAACTCCTCTGCAGAGCCACGCATTCCATGCTTGGCAGCCGTCACCAGGTTTACCCAATGTGCAGTGTAGGTGATATACCTGCCCTGACCATGCTTTGCAGACCAGCTATCAGTGGTCAGATGGACCCTTGCCCCAACACTGTGTGCCAGACATGCCATTACTTCCTTTCGCACAATCGAGTACAGGTTGGGGATTGCCTTTTGTGCAAAGAAATTTCTGCCGGGTACCTTCCACTGCGGTGTCCCAATAGCTACAAATTTTTTGAATGCCTCAGACTCCACCAGCTTGTATGGTAAAAGCTGGTGGGCTAAGAGTTCAGACAAGCCAGCTGTCAGACTCCGGGCAAGGGGGTGACTTTGTGACATTGGCTTCTTACGCTCAAACATGTCCTTGACAGACACCTGACTGTGGGCAGATGAGCAGGAACTGCTCCGGTTGAGAGACGGATTGGCGGATGGTTGAGAGGGGGCAAGGAGGACAGCAGTGGTTGACGTGGCTGAACATGCTGGACCAGGAGGAGGATGGCGGCTTTTAGTTTGTGGGCTGCTTGTACTACTCATGTGTTGATCCCATAGGCGTTTGTGATGTGAGATCATGTGCCTTCGCAAAGCAGTTGTACCTAGGTGGGTGTTGGACTTCCCACCACTCAGTTTCTTTTGGCACAGGTTGCAAATTGAATTGCTGTTGTCAGAGGCAGACACACAAAAAAAAGCCACACTTCTGAGCTCTGCAATGACGGCATTCTGGTGGTGGCAACAGCATGTGTTGATTGGTGTGCTGTCTGGCTGACCCTGGGTGCCGATGCATGCTGTCTGACTGTGCCACTAGCTCCTTGCGATGACCTCCCCCTGCTTCCAACTCGTCTCCTCCTCCTCCTCTCTGTCTCCCCATCTGAACTTTCCCCCTCTTCTTCTTCTCTTCTAGAGGCCATCCACGTGACATCCACGGACGCATCGTCATCATCAACCACTTCACTTGTATCTGAAAAGTCAACAAAGGTAGCAGCGGCGGGTACAACATTATCATCATCACACCGTACGTCGTCCATGTCTGTTATGCTGCCTGACTGAGACATATCACTGTTATCTACATCCTCTGTCAATGATGGTTGCGCATCACTCATTTATTCAAACTGATGTGTACATAACTCCTCTGACAGATCAAGTGAAGCGGCTGTGGTGCTAGTGTTGGTGGTGGCAGCAGTCGGGCGAGTGGTAACTTCAGAGGTGCCCGAAGCTAAGCTGGAGGAGGATGGTGTGTCAAGGTTCCGAGCGGAAGCTGTAGAAGATTGGGTGTCCTGTGTTATCCAGTCAACTATGTCCTCCTCAGAACTTTTCGAGTCCAGTGTACGTGTCCTCTGAACACTGGGCATTATTCTATGGCCAAAGGGAATCACAGCACCACGACCACGACGGCCCCTGCGGGTTGGCCTGCCTCTGCCTTTAATTTTTTTTTCGATTAGTGGTACTATGCGTGCAAGCTACTGTAAGTGGGCACAGTATACACTGTGAGCCTGACACAAACAAGCAGACTGATGTTTCACAGTCAAAAATTTTTTTTTTTTAAATGTACACTTAAACTACTATTAAACATGATATGAGTGGTGGCACTGGGCAAGTGGGCACAGTATACACTGTGAGCCTGACACAAAAAAGCAGACTGATGTTTCACAGTAAAAATAGTTTTTTTTATTTTTAAAATGTACACTTACACTACTATTAAACAAGATATGACTGGTGGCACTGGGCAAGTGGGCACACTATAAGCTGTGAGCCTGACACACATGCTGGCAGGCAGGCAACTGCAATTAGATTACACAAGTAGATGGATGTCAATTTTTTTTTAAAACAATTACACTACTGTTACACCAGATATGACTAGTGGCACTGGGCAAGTGGGCACACTATACCCTGTGAGCCTGACACACACGCTGGCAGGCAGGCAACGGCAATTAGATTACACTAGCAGACTGATGTCAAAGTTTTCTTTTTAAAAATTTACACTACTGTTACAAAAGATATGACTGGTGGCACTGGGCAAGTGGGCACATTATACACTGTGAGCCTGATACACACACTGGCAGGCAGGCAACTGTAATTAGATTACACTAGCAGACTGATGTCAAAGTTTTTTTTTTAAATTTACACTACTGTTACAAAAGATATGACTGGTGGCACTGGGCAAGTGGGCACACTATACGCTGTGAGCCTGACACACACAATGGCAGCCAGGCAACTGGAATTAGATTACACTAGCAGACTGATGTCAAATGATTTTTAAAAAAATTTACACTACTGTTACACCAGATATGACTGGTGGCACTTGGTAAGTGGGCACACTATACGCTGTGAGCCTGACACACACGCTGCCTGGCAGGCAGGCAACTGCAATTAGATTACACTAGCAGACTGATGTCAAAGTTTTTTTAAAAAAAAATTACACTACTGTTAAACCAGATATGACTGGTGGCACTGGGCAAGTGGGCACACTATACGCTGTGAGCCTGACACACACGCTGGCAGGCAGGCAACTGCAATTAGATTACACAAGCAGACTGATGTCAAAGGTTTTTTTTAAAAAAAAATTACACTACTGTTACACCAGATATGACTGGTGGCACTGGGTAATTGGGCACACTATACGCTGTGAGCCTGACACACATGCTGCCTGGCAGGCAGGCAACTGCAATTAGATTACACTAGCAGACTGATGTCAAAGTTTTTTTTTTTTTAAAACATTTACCCTACTGTTTAACCAGATATGACTGGTGGCACTGGGCAAGTGGGCACACTATACGCTGTGAGCCTGACACACACGCTGGCAGGCAGGCAACTGCAATTAGATTAAACTAGCAGACTGATGTCAAAGTTTTTTTTTAAAAATGTACACTACTGTTACACCAGATATGACTGGTGGCACTGGGCAAGTGGGCACACTATACGCTGTGAGCCTGACACACACGCTGCCTGGCAGGCAGGCAACTGCAATTAGATTACACTAGCAGACTGATCTCAAAGTTTTTTTTTAAAACATTTACACTACTGTTAAACCAAATATGACTGGTGGCACTGGGCAAGTGGGCACACTATATGCTGTGAGCCTGACACACACGCTGGCAGCCAGGCAACTGCAATTAGATTAAACTAGCAGACTGATGTCAATTTTTTTTTTTAAAAAATTTACACTACTGTTACAACAGATATGACTGGTGGCACTGGGCAAGTGGTCACACTATACGCTGTGAGCCTGACACACACACTGGCAGGCAGGCAACTGCAATTAGATTAAACTAGCAGACTGATGTCAATTTTTTTTTTTTTTTAAATTTACACTACTGTAACACCAGATATGACTGGTGGCACTGGGCAAGTGGGCACACTATACGCTGTGAGCCTGACACACACACTGGCAGGCAGGCAACTGCAATTAGATTACACTAGCAGACTGATGTCAAAGTTTTTAAAAAAAATATATACACTACTGTTACACCAGATATGACTGGTGGCACTGGGCAAGTGGGCACACTATACGCTGTGAGCCTGACACACACGCTGCCTGGCAGTCAGGCAACTGCAATTAGATTACACTAGCAGACTGATGTCAAAGTTTTTTTTTAAAACATTTACACTACTGTTACACCAGATATGACTGGTGGCACTGGGCAAGTGGGCACACTATACGCTGTGAGCCTGACACACACGCTGCCTGGCAGGCAGGCAACTGCAATTAGATTACACTAGCAGACTGATCTCAAAGTTTTTTTAAAAAACATTTACACTACTGGTAAACCAGATATGACTGGTGGCACTGGGCAAGTGGGCACACTATATGCTGTGAGCCTGACACACACGCTGGCAGCCAGGCAACTGCAATTAGATTAAACTAGCAGACTGATGTCAATTTTTTTTTTTTTTTAAATGTACACTACTGTTACACCAAAAATGAGTGGTGGCACTGGGCAAGTGGGCACACTATACTCTGTGAGCCTGACACACACGCTGCCTGGCAGGCAGGCAACTGCAATTAGATTACACTAGCAGACTGATCTCAAAGTTTTTTTAAAAAACATTTACACTACTGGTAAACCAGATATGACTGGTGGCACTGGGCAAGTGGGCACACTATATGCTGTGAGCCTGACACACACGCTGGCAGCCAGGCAACTGCAATTAGATTAAACTAGCAGACTGATGTCAATTTTTTTTTTTTTTTAAATGTACACTACTGTTACACCAAAAATGAGTGGTGGCACTGGGCAAGTGGGCACACTATACTCTGTGAGCCTGACACACACGCTGCCTGGCCGGCAGGAAACTGCAATTAGATTACACTACCAGACTGATGTCAAAGTTTTTTTTTAAAACATTTACACTACTGTTACACCAGATATGACTGGTGGCACTGGGCAAGTGGGCACACTATATGCTGTGAGCCTGACACACACGCTGGCAGGCAGGCAACTGCAATTAAATTACACTAGCAGACTGATGTCAAAGTTTTTTTAAAAAAAATTTACACTACTGTTACACCAGATATGACTAGTGGCACTGGGCAAGTGGGCACACTATACGCTGTGAGTCTGACACACACGCTGGCAGGCAGGCAACTGCAATTAGATTACACTAGCAGACTGATGTCAAAGTTTTTTTAAAAAAAATTTACACTACTGTTACACCAGATATGACTAGTGGCACTGGGCAAGTGGGCACACTATACGCTGTGAGTCTGACACACACGCTGGCAGGCAGGCAACTGCAATTAGATTACACTAGCAGACTGATGTCAATTTTTTTTTTTTTTTAATTTACACTACTGTTACACCAGATATGACTGGTGGCACTGGACAAGTGGGCACACTATACGCTGTGAGCCTGACACACATGCTGCCTGGCAGGCAGGCAACTGCAATTAGATTACACTAGCAGACTGATGTCAAAGTTTTTTTTTTTTAAATTTACACTACTGTAACACCAGATATGACTGGTGGCACTGGGCAAGTGGGCACACTATACACTGTGAGCCTGGCACACACTCTGGCAGGCAGGCAACTGCAATTAGATTACACTAGCAGACTGATGTCAAAGTTTTTTTTAAAAAAAATTACACTACTGTTACACCAGATATGACTGGTGGCAATGGACAAGTGGGCACACTATACGCTGTGAGCCTGACACACACGCTGGCAGGCAGGCAACTGCAATTAGATTACACTAGCAGACTGATGTCCATTTTTTTTATTTACACTACTGTTACACCAGATATGACTGGTGGCACTGGGCAAGTGGGCACACTATACGCTGTGAGCCTGAAACACACGCTGCCTGGCAGGCAGGCAACTGCAATTAGATTACACTAGCAGACTGATGTCAAAGTTTTTTTTAAAAAAAATTTACACTACTGTTACACCAGATATGACTGGTGGCACTGGGCAAGTGGGCACACTATACGCTGTGAGCCTGACACACACACTGGCAGGCAGGCAACTGCAATTAGATTACACTAGCAGACTGATGTCAAAGTTTTTTAAAAAAATATATACACTACTGTTACACCAGATATGACTGGTGGCACTGGGCAAGTGGGCACACTATACGCTGTGAGCCTGACACACACGCTGCCTGGCAGTCAGGCAACTGCAATTAGATTACACTAGCAGACTGATGTCAAAGTTTTTTTTTAAAACATTTACACTACTGTTACACCAGATATGACTGGTGGCACTGGGCAAGTGGGCACACTATACGCTGTGAGCCTGACACACACGCTGCCTGGCAGGCAGGCAACTGCAATTAGATTACACTAGCAGACTGATCTCAAAGTTTTTTTAAAAAACATTTACACTACTGGTAAACCAGATATGACTGGTGGCACTGGGCAAGTGGGCACACTATATGCTGTGAGCCTGACACACACGCTGGCAGCCAGGCAACTGCAATTAGATTAAACTAGCAGACTGATGTCAATTTTTTTTTTTTTTTAATTTACACTACTGTAACACCAGATATGACTGGTGGCACTGGGCAAGTGGGCACACTATACGCTGTGAGCCTAACACACACGCTGGCAGGCAGGCAGGCAACGGCAATTAGATTACACTAGCAGACTGATGTCAACGTTTTTTTAAAAAATATTTACACTACTGTTACACCAGATATGACTGGTGGCACTGGGCAAGTGGGCACACTATACGCTGTGAGCCTGACACACACACTGGCAGGCAGGCAACTGCAATTAGATTACACTAGCAGACTGATGTCAAAGTTTTTTTAAAAAATATATACACTACTGTTACACCAGATATGACTGGTGGCACTGGGCAAGTGGGCACACTATACGCTGTGAGCCTGACACACACACTGGCAGGCAGGCAACTGCAATTAGATTACACTAGCAGACTGATGTCAAAGTTTTTTTTTAAAACATTTACACTACTGTTACACCAGATATGACTGGTGGCACTGGGCAAGTGGGCACACTATACGCTGTGAGCCTGACACACACACTGGCAGCCAGGCAACTGCAATTAGATTAAACTAGCAGACTGATGTCAATTTTTTAAAAAAAAAAAAATGTACACTACTGTTACAACAGATTTGACTGGTGGCACTTGGCAAGTGGGCACACTATACGCTGTGAGCCTGACACACACGCTGGCAGCCAGGCAACTGCAATTAGATTAAACTAGCAGACTGATGTCAAATTTTTTGTTAAATTTTTTTATACTACTGTTACACCAGATATGACTGGTGGCACTGGGCAAGTGGGCACACTATACGCTGTGAGCCTGACACACACGCTGCCTGGCAGGCAGGCAACTGCCTTTAGATTACACTAGCAGACTGATGTCAAAGTTTTTTTTAAAAAAATTTAGACTACTGTTACACCAGATATGACTGGTGGCACTGGGCAAGTGGGCACACTATACGCTGTGAGCCTGACAAACACGCTGGCAGACAGGCAACGGCAATTAGATTACACTACCAGACTGATGTCAAAGTTTTTTTTTAAATGTACACTACTGTTACACCAAAAATGAGTGGTGGCACTGGGCAAGTGGGCACACTATACTCTGTGAGCCTGACACACACGCTGGCAGGCAGGCAACTGCAATTAAATTACACTAGCAGACTGATGTCAAAGTTTTTTTAAAAAAAATTTACACTACTGTTACACCAGATATGACTAGTGGCACTGGGCAAGTGGGCACACTATACGCTGTGAGTCTGACACACACGCTGGCAGGCAGGCAACTGCAATTAGATTACACTAGCAGACTGATGTCAAAGTTTTTTTTAAAAAAATTTACACTACTGTTACACCAGATATGACTAGTGGCACTGGGCAAGTGGGCACACTATACGCTGTGAGTCTGACACACACGCTGGCAGGCAGGCAACTGCAATTAGATTACACTAGCAGACTGATGTCAATTTTTTTATTTTTTAAATTTACACTACTGTTACACCAGATATGACTGGTGGCACTGGACAAGTGGGCACACTATACGCTGTGAGCCTGACACACATGCTGCCTGGCAGGCAGGCAACTGCAATTAGATTACACTAGCAGACTGATGTCAAAGTTTTTTTTTTTTAAATTTACACTACTGTAACACCAGATATGACTGGTGGCACTGGGCAAGTGGGCACACTATACACTGTGAGCCTGGCACACACTCTGGCAGGCAGGCAACTGCAATTAGATTACACTAGCAGACTGATGTCAAAGTTTTTTTTTAAAAAAATTACACTACTGTTACACCAGATATGACTGGTGGCAATGGACAAGTGGGCACACTATACGCTGTGAGCCTGACACACACGCTGGCAGGCAGGCAACTGCAATTAGATTACACTAGCAGACTGATGTCCATTTTTTTATTTTTTTTATTTACACTACTGTTACACCAGATATGACTGGTGGCACTGGGCAAGTGGGCACACTATACGCTGTGAGCCTGAAACACACGCTGCCTGGCAGGCAGGCAACTGCAATTAGATTACACTAGCAGACTGATGTCAAAGTTTTTTTTTTAAAAAATTTACACTACTGTTACACCAGATATGACTGGTGGCACTGAACAAGTGGGCACAGTATACGCTGTGAGCCTGACACACACCTGCCTGGCAGGCAGGCAACTGCAATTAGATTGCAAAGAGAAAAAAAATGATGTTCTAGCCCTAAAAAGGGCTTTTTGGGGTGCTGTCCTTACAGCAGAGATCAGATGAGTCCTTCAGGACTGTAGTGGACACTGAATACACTAGCCTAGCTATCGATTTCCCTATTAAATCAGGAGCAGCTACACTGTCCCTCCTCTCACTAAGAAAGCACACTCAAAATGAATCTAAAATGGATGCTGTCCACGAGTTGGAAGGGTCTGGGAGGGAGGGTCTGCTGCTGATTGGCTGGAATGTGCCTGCTGACTGTGAGATACAGGGTCAAAGTTTACTCAATGATGATGAATAGGGGGCGGATCGAACATCGCATATGTTCGCCCGCAGCTGCGAACGCGAACAAGCTATGTTCGCCGGGAACTGTTTGCGGCAGAACTGTTCGCGACATCACTAAGTATAAGTGCCAAAGCTTCTTCCTCAGTAACAGGGGAGAATGAGCTAAGTCTAAGCTTAGGTGGGTTGTGGTTAATTGAGAGCATTTGAGGGGGGGGAATGGAATTATGTTGAGAGCTGATTTCATTTCTAATGGAGTCGATTTTGTTATTGAAGTGGCTGGCAAAGTTTTAAGCTGACAGAGAAGTTGTGTTAGGAGGTGGGGGAGGGCAGAGGAGAGTATTGAAAGTGGAGAACAGACAGAAGGGGAGGAGGCACTGAGACACCGTGCTACAGCTCAGGTGGGAAAGAGCTAATCTCTCCACAACTAAACAGCGCAAGCAATTTCCTAGGGGCCGTGTAAAGTCATAACGGCTACCGGATTCTAGCACTCTTGGTGCAGCTTGCTAATATCCCCAGCCTGCGCTGGGGTCTCTTATTAGCATACGGCTTACTTTCTAGGTGGTTGAGAGGCCTCTCACCCGGGCCTATCTGGGTAACATCAACTAATTGGCAACCAAAACAAGCCCAACGTGGATTTCTTCTTCTCCCTGCATTTTTTTTTCTATACTGAGGAGGCGCTTACCTGCTTACTTACCGCTCACTTGTGGCTACCTGCTGCCAATTTAAATCAACCAGGTAAAGTGCAGAGAACGGAGTCACATACAGCCTGGATCTGTACCACTCTGTGAGCTCGGAGAGAAGATTCCCCAGGCCCCTTATGTTTGCAGCACTGGTCACCTGTCCCACAGAAAGGCAGCCAGACATCGATCGCCTGTAACCTAATTCGAGCAGGCAAAGGGAAGAGAACGGAGATACATACAGCCTGGTTCTGTATTACTGGCTGTCATGCAAAGAACCAACTTCAGAGGCGGGAGCACACACTTGTGATGCTAGCAGATACTCCCTGAACCTGGGTCTGCCAGCTCTGAGAGGTCTGATCCTTGAGGGCGGTGAGAAGTTGTTCCAGGATTCTACTGACTACATCGCCGGACGCCTGTGTAATCGGCCTGACCAGGTGCTATTAGCCTATACGGCTCCACAGAGCAACACTAACATAGACTGCACTTGTTACAACAACCAGAGTTTAACGGAACCTCATGGAAGCAGTGCTAGCCAAATACAGCTCCAAGTGCCACAGCCACGATTACAGATATTGAAGGAAACAAGGACCAGACCATCTATAGGTCCCATTTAACGCCAAGGCAGCGGGGAGCACTGGGCCAACCTAAAGGAGAATTTTCTTGATAAGCTATACCTATAAACTGGTAAGACTATTATCCTGATAAGATTGTGCCTGCTTGATTACGCTTTGTTGCCAGCTAGTTAAAAAGGGGAGAAAGGAAAAGGAAAATACACTTACTAAAAGCCATTTCAGCAAACTGACAGGACTATTAACCCGTTAAGACTGTTTTTGCTTGCTCCTGCTCTGCCACCAGTTATTTAAAAACATTTATTAAAAGCTTTACTAACACCCTGGCAAGACTGCTACCCTGAAAAGACTGTTTCTGTTTGCTTCTGTATTATTGCTAGTGACTTAAAACTGTCTACTAAAAGATTTAAGCTTATTTAAAGGGGCAGTAACCTGCTGGACTTTAAGGCTTGATGTTTTATTTGATATAAGCAAAAAGAAAAAAAAAAGAAAAAAAAGGTGTAATCTGCTTATTGCTTGTTGCTGATATTAACTTGCTTATTGTTCTAACAATGTTGCTCCTTGCTGATATTAACTTGCATATTGTTCTAACACTTTTAGGGGTAATCTATAGTTAGTGATATTTAAAGTTCTGATTTAAATTATGACTGTATAAGCTATATTGACATAAGAGCCTTTGCGACTTGCTTAGTGTTAGACTCTCTGCTTAATGCTTTCTTCTAGTATCTAGCTCAAATTTTTTTGTCTAAATTAAGGGTAAGATTAACATCATCATAAATCTATCTGAGGTTTGGTAAATAACTTAAAGGCATATAAAAACTAACAAGAACTCTTTTTTCTCTAATCTTTTCTTGTTATTCAGTGTCAACACTTTTACTGACAGATAGTGATGTCGCGAACCTAAAATTTTGCGTTCGCGAACGGCGAACGCGACCTTCCGCAAAAGTTTGCGACAGGCGAACCGGGCGAACCGCCATAGACTTCAATAGGCAGGCAAATTTTAAAACCCACAGGGACTCTTTCTGGCCACAATAGTGATGGAAAAGTTGTTTCAAGGGTACTAACACCTGGACTGTGGCATGCCGGAGGGGGATCCATGGAAAAACTCCCATTGAAAATTACATAGTTGATGCAGAGTCTGGTTTTAATCCATAAAGGGGCTAAATCACCTAACATTCCTAAATTGTTTGCAATAACGTGCTTTAAAACATCAGGTATGATGTTGTATCGGTGCATGGGAGGTGACGTAGCTACAGCCTGGGAGGTGTGTAGGTAGCTAACCAATTGCAGCCCTCAAAAAGCCGGTCTAAAGCAATGTACTTGTGGCGGGGTGCCAGCTGAAGGAAGCCGAGCAGACTTCATGAAATACAGGTTCAAGGATTAGCAGCACTCCAGGAGGTAGAGTAAAAACACAGTCTTTATTCTTGCAAATTTAAAAACGGGAAAAAATGACACACAAATAGTGCAATACAGCACAGCACATCAGCAAAAAGGTTCACAAGGAAGGGGAGCGGAGTCCTGACATGTTTCGTGCTATTCAGCACTTAATCATAGGATGATTCTCCACCTGTGTGATGCACCATTTAACTGGTTTTCAACCAATCAAAATTTCCAGAGATATACACACCCTCAAAACAGAGAGAGCTATTATAAATGGTGCCTTACAGAGGAAAACAAGAATAATGAAACAAAAGATAACATAACAATGATTAAAAGAACACCATAGATATAAAAACAATGATATATAGAATGAAAAAACATTGTTGTTAGTTCCTATTATTACACCTTCAATATATTTTCAAATTTGATAAGTTTACAACTCTTCATAAATAATTATTTATTTTCACATACTTTAATGCATAGTGTGTGTCAATAATAGGTACTTAGTTTACACAATTCTGCAACTAGCCTCACGTTCAATTAATTCATATTGATCATATTTAGACTTAAAATGTCCATAAATACCATAATTATCACTTATAACAATTAATAATATGATGTGCATCACAATTATCTTTCTATATATCACAATGACAAATGTGTTAAATCACACAAGTTTCGAAAACACATCCATTAATCATTATAAAAGTGAGTTTGATGTATATTACAAAAAAGGAAGAGAAAATCTTCACATAACAAGTAAAGAGGGGGTGGGGGGGGGGAAATTTGGTAGAAAGAAAAAATGAAACCAGGTAATATGGTGAAACCTCTTATCATGGGATAAAAACAAACAAGAGATAGTAAGATATTACTAATACCTCAATAACATGTTAATGTGAAAGCATATACAATAAATGCAGGTATTAGATATACACTTACACAGACTACTCCACCAAAGGGCATTACAGCAAAATAGCACCAGAAGATCCACAGTCATAAAGAATATATTATAAAAAATATATATATTTACAAACTAGCTAGGAATCAACAAAAAAACTAATGTCCCATTCCTTATTAAGGCCATGCGGTGTCCTAGTATTAAGCTTCCATATCCAATAAAGCTCTTTTTTGGAAAGGATAGAATAAATATTACTTCCTCGAATGGGTCTTTTGGCTACATCAATTACTTTAACTGTAAACTTAGATTGATCTGTAAAATGTATGCCATTAAAGTGTCTAGCTACACTAGAATCTTTGTTATTGTTTTTTATGTCTCTTTTATGTTCCCCTATTCTAGACCTAAGGGCACGTGATGTTTGACCAACGTACTGTTCTAAACATAAAGAGCATTCTATGAGATAGACTACAAATGTAGTGCCACAGTTGACATAATGATCAATCTTAAAATTACCTTTAGTTGAGTAACTATTGAAGTCTATTCCCATAGAAATATGCTGGCAGGTGTGACAGTTCCTTGACAAGCATTTAAAGGTCCCTTTCTTATTAAGCCATTGCACGCTTTTATCTCTGACATTATCATTAATCATACTGGGGGAAAGTTTTTTACCTAATGTAGGTGCCTTTTTCGACACAAATTTAATTTTATCAACAACATTAGCCAAAGTGTTGTCCCCTTTAAGTATAGGTAAGTTCTTTTTGATTATATTACATAAGTCATTGAACTGCAAGGAAAATTCCGTAGAAAATATCACTACATCTTTGTCAAAAGCATCTTTCTTACCCTTACTGAATGAAGGGTTAAAATTTCTCTTGACATCTTCCAAAGACTTCTGTAATGTATCAGGATTGTAACCCCTAGCAATTAGTCTGTCCATTAGTTTATTGGCTTGATGGTTAAACAGATCGTCAGAGTTTGTGTTCCTTCGAAGCCTAAGAAACTGACTTTTTGGAATTGATAGAATTAAATGCTTAGGGTGACAAGATGTGGCGTGTAGGATCGTATTTCCTGATGTTGGCTTCCTGAATGTGTCTGTAATGATCCTATTGGTTTCTACTGAGCCATACAAAGTAAGGTCTAAGAAATGTATTTCCTTATCCTGAATCTCACCAGTAAACTTCAATTGGAGGTCATTATTGTTCACATATTTCAAGAATTCTTCAAAGACAAAGTCACCTTTAACCACAAAAATGAGATCATCAATAAATCTCATATATGTGCATATATTTTCAAAAAATGGATTATTACTGTTGTAGAGGCTGCCGAGTTCCCACCATCCCACAAATAAATTTGCGAATGAGGGCGCAAACTTCGCCCCCCTCGCAGTACCACATATTTGTAGGTAGTATTCACCATTAAACATAAAATAATTGTGGGACAGTAGGAACTCGACAGTCTCACAAAAGAACAGTTTAAACTCTCTTGAGTAATTGGTATAATTGTCCAAAAAGAAACAGACAGCCTGTATACCCAAAGCATGTGGTATACATGAATACAGTGACACCGCATCAATCACCACCCACCTAGAATCAGCATCCCATTTAATATTATCAATTATTGTGAGTAGATGGGAAGAATCCCTTAAGTAACTACTCAAACCTTTAACCAAAGGTTGCAAGACCGAGTCAACCCACTCAGATAAAGGCTCAAATAATGAACCAATCCCAGAAATTATTGGGCGACCTGGTGGGTTGACTGGATCCTTATGCAATTTAGGTAGGTGGTGAAAAACGGGCGTCACTGGATGGAGCGGTATCAATGAAGTGTGCTCCTCTTTAGATATAAAACCCAATGCTAATGCATCATCAAGTAGTCTGTCAAGCTTCCTAGAAAATTCTCTCTCTGGATTGGAAGCTAACTTTCTATATGTAATTTTGCTGATGTGCTGTGCTGTGCTGTATTGCACTATTTGTGTGTAATTTTTTCCCGTTTTTAAATTTGCAAGAATAAAGACTGTGTTTTTACTCTACCTCCTGGAGTGTTGCTAATCCTTGAACCTATAATGTTGTATCGTTCAGGTAGTGTAAGGGGTTTTTTTTTTTTAATGTACACTACTGTTTTAGCAGATATGACTTGCACTGGTGTGACATTGTGCCCTGGCAGGACCCGGAACGCACACGTGTGAGGGAAACTGACTGCTATTATTTCACAGTAAAAAAAGGTTGTTTTTTTTTTAAATGTATGTACACTACTGTTTTAGTAGATATGACTTGCACTGGTGTGACACTGTGCCCTGGCAGGACCTGGAGCGCACACGTGTGAGGGAAACTGACTGCTATTATTTCACAATAAAAAAGTTTTTTTTTTTTAAATATATGTACACTACTGTTTTAGCAGATATGACTTGCACTGGTGTGACACTTTGCCCTGGCAGGACCTGGAACTCACACGTGTGAGGGAAACTGCTATTATTTCACAGTAAAAAAAGGTTGTTTTTTTTTTTAAATGTATGTACACTGCTGTTTTAGTTGATATGACTTGCACTGGTGTGACACTGTGCCCTGGCAGGACCTGGAACGCACACGTGTGAGGGAAACTGACTGCTATTATTTCACATTAAAAAAGTTTTTTTTTTTAATGTATGTACACTACTGTTTTAGCAGATATGACTTGCACTGGTGTGACACTGTGCCCTGGCAGGACCTGGAACGCACACGTGTGAGGGAAACTGCTATTATTTCACAGTAAAAAAAGGTTGTTGTTTTTTTTTAAATGTATGTACACTACTGTTTTAGTAGATATGACTTGCACTGGTGTGACACTGTGCCCTGGCAGGACCTGGAATGCACACTTGTGAGGGAAACTGACTGCTATTATTTCACAGTAAAAAAAGGTTGTTGTTTTTTTTTAAATGTATGTACACTACTGTTTTAGTAGATATGACTTGCACTGGTGTCACACTGTGCCCTGGCAGGACCTGGAACGCACACGTGTGAAGGAAACTGACTGCTATTATTTCACAGTAAAAAAAGGTTTTGTTTTTTTAAAATGTACACTACTGTTTTAGCAGATATGACTTGCACTGGTGTCACACTGTGCCCTGGCAGGACCTCAAATGCACACGTGTGAAGGAAAATGACTGCTATTATTTCAAATTAAAAAAAGTTTTTTGTTTTTTTAAAATGTACACTACTGTTACACCAGATATGAGTGGTGGCACTGGGCAAGTGGGCACAGTATACGCTGTGAGCCTGAGCTGGCAGGCAGGCTGCAATTAGATTACACAGGGAAAAAAAAAAAAAAGCAGACTGATGTTCTAGCCCTAAAAAGGGCTTTTTGTGGTGCTGTCCTTACAGCAGAGATCAGATGAGTCCTTCAGGACTGTAGTGGACACTGAATACACTAGCCTAGCTATCAATTTCCCTATTAAATCAGCAGCAGCTACACTGTCCCTCCTCTCACATAGGCCTAGATTTGGAGTTCGGCGGTAGAAGGGCTGTTAACGCTCCGCGGGCTTTTTTCTGGCCGCACCATAAAATTAACTCTGGTATCGAGAGTTCAAACAAATGCTGCGTTAGGCTCCAAAAAAGGAGCGTAGAGCATTTTTACCGCAAATGCAACTCTCGATACCAGAGTTGGTTACGGACGCGGCCAGCCTCAAAAACGTGCTCGTGCACGATATCCCCATAGGAAACAATGGGGCTGTTTGAGCTGAAAAAAAACCTAACACCTGCAAAAAAGCAGCGTTCAGCTCCTAACGCAGCCCCATTGTTTCCTATGGGGAAACACTTCCTACGTCTGCACCTAACACTCTAACATGTACCCCGAGTCTAAACACCCCTAACCTTACACTTATTAACCCCTAATCTGCCGCCCCCGCTATCTCTGACCCCTGCATATTATTTTTAACCCCTAATCTGCCGCTCCGTAAACCGCCGCAACCTACGTTATCCCTATGTACCCCTAATCTGCTGCCCTAACATCGCCGACCCCTATATTATATTTATTAACCCCTAATCTGCCCCCCACAACGTCGCCGACACCTGCCTACACTTATTAACCCCTAATCTGCCGAGCGGACCTGAGCGCTACTATAATAAAGTTATTAACCCCTAATCCGCCTCACTAACCCTATCATAAATAGTATTAACCCCTAATCTGCCCTCCCTAACATCGCCGACACCTAACTTCAATTATTAACCCCTAATCTGACGAGCGCAGCTCACCGCTACTATAATAAATGGATTAACCCCTAAAGCTAAGTCTAACCCTAACACTAACACCCCCCTAAGTTAAATATAATTTAAATCTAACGAAATAAATTAACTCTTATTAAATAAATTATTCCTATTTAAAGCTAAATACTTACCTGTAAAATAAATCCTAATATAGCTACAATATAAATTATAATTATATTATAGCTATTTTAGGATTTATATTTATTTTACAGGCAACTTGGTAATTATTTTAACCAGGTACAATAGCTAGTTAATAGTTACCTAGTTAAAATAATAACAAATTTACCTGTAAAATAAATCCTAACCTAAGATATAATTAAACCTAACACTACCCTATCAATAAATTAATTAAATAAACTACCTACAATTACCTACAATTAACCTAACACTACACTATCAATAAATTAATTAAACACAATTGCTACAAATAAATACAATTACATAAACTAGCTAAAGTACAAAAAATAAAAAAGAACTAAGTTACAAAAAATAAAAAAATATTTACAAACATAAGAAAAATATTACAACAATTTTAAACTAATTACACCTACTCTAAGCCCCCTAATAAAATAACAAAGCCCCCCAAAATAAAAAATTCCCTACCCTATTCTAAATTAAAAAAGGTAAAAGCTCTTTTACCTTACCAGCCCTGAACAGGGCCCTTTGCGGGGCATGCCCCAAGAATTTCAGCTCTTTTGCCTGTAAAAAAAAACATACAATACCCCCCCCAACATTACAACCCACCACCCACATACCCCTAATCTAACCCAAACCCCCCTTAAATAAACCTAACACTAAGCCCCTGAAGATCTTCCTACCTTGTCTTCACCATCCAGGTTCACCGATCCGTCCTGAAGAGCTCCTCCGATGTCCTGATCCAAGCCCAAGCGGGGGGCTGAAGAGGTCCATGATCCGGTCAAAGTCTTCATCCAAGCGGGGCAGAAGAGGATTTTCCATCCGATTGAAGTCTTCATCCAAGCAGCATCCATCCGGAGCGAAGCGGCAGGTTCCTGAAGACCTCCATCGCGGAACATCCATCCGGCCCGACGACTGAACGACGAATGACTGTTCCTTTAAGGGACGTCATCCAAGATGGCGTCCCTCGAATTCCGATTGGCTGATAGGATTCTATCAGCCAATCGGAATTAAGGTAGGAATTTTCTGATTGGCTGATGGAATCAGCCAATCAGAATCAAGTTCAATCCGATTGGCTGATCCAGGACGGATCGGTGAACCTGGATGGTGAAGACAAGGTAGGAAGATCTTCACATACCAGCGGGCGGCCAAAACCAGCGTTAGGAGCCTCTAACGCTGGTTTTCACGGCTAACGCCAAACTCCAAATCTAGGCCTAAGAATGCAGGCTCCGAATGAATCTAAAATGGATGCTGTCCAGGAGGTGGGAGGGTCTTGGAGGGAGTGTCTGCTGCTAATTGGCTGGAATGTGTCTTGTGACTGTGAGCTACAGGGTCAAAGTTTACTCAATGATGACGAATAGGGGGCGGATCGAACATTGCATATGTTCGCCGTCCGCTGCGAACGCGAACATGCTATGTTCGCTGCGAACTATTCGCGGCAGAACTGTTCACGACATCACTACTGACAGACTGTCTTCTAATATAGAATTAGACCTGGAATATCGGTGTCAAAGGAGATTAAGGCCCTGACTCACATTACTTAGGCTCCAAAGAGCTTCTTTTTTCTATACTTTATTTCAAGAGCACCCCATTACAAAAACACCCCACCACACAATAGACCCAACTATATAGGGTCTCTATAAGCCCACTGCAGGAGACTTTAGGTCTTCACATTCACCCCCCTTGTCAAGGAACAGAACCAACCACCACCTTCAGTTTTTTGTTTTTTTTTCGCACCTACTTGCTCACGATAATCACCCTACATCAACACCTTTTTTTGCTTGCTCATGATCTTTCACACTTCTATACTATAACTAAGCAAGGCCTCTCACTATATGGACAAATTCATTACCAGTTATAAATTAAATAAACCAGTTATGCCTCCTAAAATAAGAGACAGGAAGACTAGAACTAGTACTGACAATTCAACAACCTTAGCTCCATTAGCTAATATGGTAGATACACTGAGGGAACCCCAAGATATTGTGAAACAAATCTCAGATCTTATGATCCCACAATTTGAACACCTGAAAACTGAAATATCAAATCTTGCAATGAGGTTAATAATTTTACACATAGGCTAAATGAAGCAGAACAACGTATATCAGATCTAGAAGATATAAATGTTCAGCAAGCAGCTACTATCCGGGACCAATCAGCACAGCTTGTAAATATCTAATATAAACTGAATGAACTTGAAGACCGAAATAGGCGTAATAATGTCAGCGTAATAGGTTTACCTGAAATCTCTGATTTCTTTGATCTCATTCAGTTTATGTCAAGGACTTTGCCCCTGGCCTTGGGTATTGATCCCAGTTTACTCCCTCTGGCAGTTGAAAGGGCTCACCGCATAGGCACCCCAAAAACGTTTATCTGATGGTACAACTAAGAGTAGACCGGTAATTGCAAGGTTCCTGAATTTTCAGGATGAGCTCAGAATCATGCAGCTCTATAAAAAAAAATCCCTTTTACATTTCAAGATAAAACAATACTCTTATTTCAAGATTTCTCGGCAGAAACTACTTTGCAGCACAAATAAATGATGCCCCTTTGCACTAAACTTATTGCCAGTGGCATTAAGGCTACAGTTATATACCCAGATAAAATAAAAATATGTACGGAAAATGAGCCCATGATTATGAGCGACTCTAGGGAGGTCAGAGACTTTGCAAATAAAAAGGGTATCATCCTTCAAAAACGGAGATAAAGTTTAAGATGACCCACGTTACCAAAGGTACAATTATGTTTATGATTATTTTATGCAATTATGATGTTAACCCAGAGGTTTTTGTTTTTTTTTTCTTCCCCTCCCACACTGCTACTTATATATTTATCCGCATGCTTAGATGATGCCTCAACTTAATTTGGCATCTTGGAATGTCGGTGGCATTACGTCACCTCAAAAACGGAAAAAAATAATAGCTCAGCTAAAACGTTACAAGCCAGACATAGGGGGGTAGTTATCAACGTGTCAACTTTCCTGCCTTCGCCGGCCCAATACGCCCGCCTAAGCTCGCCTCACATCGCCGCCGCGGACCTGAAAAAATTCGCCTAAGTTATCAAATAAAGCTGTCAAAAAGCCGCGGGGCGATGAGCAGCGGACTGTGAGAGTTATCACTCATCCGATCTTGCTGCTCTTCGGCTTTTTCCCAGCTTTATTGCTAGCCTGTCACTAAGCACTCACACTAAACTGCACTGTTCTACCCCCTATACCGGCGCCCCCCGCAACTAAATAAAGTTACTAACCCCTAAACCGCCACTCCTAGACCCTGCCGCAAGTCTTATAAATGTATTAACCCCTAAACCGCCGCTCCTAGACCCTGCCACAACTCTGATAAATGTATTAACCCCTAAACCGCCACTCCTAGACCCTGCCGCAACTCTGATAAATGTATTAACCCCTAAACCGCCGCTCCTAGACCCTGCCGCAACTCTGATAAATGTATTAACCCCTTAACCGCCGCTCCTAGACCCTGCCGCAACTCTGATAAATGTATTAACCCCTAAACCACCGCTCCCGGACACCGCTGCCACCTACATTATTTCTATTAACCCCTATCCTGCCCCCCCTACACCGTCGCCACCTATAATAAATTTATTAACCCCTATCCTGCCCCCCACTACACAGCCGCCACTGTAATAAATTTATTAACCCCTAAACCTAAGTCTAACACTAACCCTAACACCCCCCTAACTTAAATATTAATTAAATAAATCTAAATAATATTTCTATTATGAACTAAATTAATCCTATTTAAAACTAAATACTTACCTTTAAAATAAACCCTAATATAGCTACAATATAAATAATAATTATATTGTAGCTATCTTAGGATTTATTTTTATTTTACAGGCAAATTTCAATTTATTTTAACTAGGTACAATAGCTATTAAATAGTTATTAACTATTTAATAGCTACCTAGCTAAAATAAAGAGAAATTTACCTGTAAAATAAAAACTAACCTAAGTTACAATTACACCTAACACTACACTATACTTTAATAAATTATTCCTATTTAAAACTAAATACTTACCTTTAAAATAAACCCTAATATAGATACAATATAAATAATAATTATATTGTAGCTATCTTAGGATTTATATTTATTTTACAGGTAACTTTGTATTTATTTTAGCTAGTTAGAATAGTTATTAAATAGTTATTAACTATTTAATAACTACCTAGCTAAAAGAAATACAAAATTACCTGTAAAATAAATCCTAACCTAAGTTACAATTAAACCTAACACTACACTATCATTAAATTAATTAAATAAATTACCTACAAATAACTACAATTAAATACAATTACATAAACTAACTAAAGTACAAAAAATAAAAAAGCTAAGTTACAAAAAATAAAAAAAATAGGTTACAAACATTTTAAAAATATTACAACAATTTTAAGCTACTTACACCTAATCTAAGCCCCCTAATAAAATAACAAACCCCCCAAAAATAAAAAAATGCCCTACCCTATTCTAAATTAAAAAAGTTCAAAGCTCTTTTACCTTACCAGTCCTTAAAAGGGCCTTTTGTGGGGGCATGCCCCAAAGAGTTCAGCTCTTTTGCCTGTAAAAGAAAAATACAACCCCCCCAACATTAAAACCCACCACCCACATACCGCTAATCTAACCCAAACCCCCCTTAAAAAAACCTAACACTAATCCCCTGAAGATCATCCTACCTTTAGTCGTCTTCACTCAGCCGAGCCACCGATGGAACTGAAGAGGAGTCCCGGACCGGCAGAAGTGATCCTCCAAGCGGCGCTGAAGAAATCTTCCATCCGATGAAGTGATCCTCCAAGCGGCGCTGAAGAATTCTTCCATCCGGGCGATGTCATCTTCCAAGCGGCACTGAAGAAGCCTTCTATCCGGGGATGTCATCTTCCAAGCCGGGTCTTGAATTTTCATCCCGCCGACGCGGAACATCCTTCTTTACCGACGGACTACCGACGAATGAAGGCTCCTTTAAGGGACGTCATCCAAGATGGCGTCCCTTCAATTCTGATTGGCTGATAGGATTCTATCAGCCAATCGGAATTAAGGTAGGAAAAATCTGATTGGCTGATTGAATCAGCCAATCAGATTCAAGTTCAATCCGATTGGCTGATCCAATCAGCCAATCAGATTGAGCTCGCATTCTATTGGCTAGTTTTTTTATAACTAGCAAAAGTAGTCAGATTGTGCCGCACTTGTGTGCGGAACATCTGTAGTGACGTAAGAAACGATCTGTGTCGGACTGAGTCCGGCGGATCGAAGTTTACGTCACAAAATTCTACTTTTGCCGGTCTCTAGCCTTTGATAACTAAGGCGAATCAGCCTCGCCACAAATACGCTGCGGAATTCCAGCGTATTTGAGGTTGACGGCTTGATAACTACCCCCCTCAGTCTTCCTACAGGAGACCCATCTGAGGGAAGCGGAACTTATAAAACTTAAAATAGGCTGGATAGGTGAAGTGCTAGGAACTCCCTGTAAGAACAGGAAAAAGGGAGTGGCAATTCTTGTTAAAAAAACTTACAATATAACATATTAGATTTAACATTAGATCCAGATGAAAGATACATGATCTTACAAATAACGATTGATTGCATGCTCCTCAATTTGTGTAACATCTATGCTCGCAATAAACTAGAGCGACCTTTCTGGGATAAACTACAGACACTTCTCCTCACATCTTATTCAAAAAATCTTGCTATTGCAGGTGATTTTAATCTAACTGCATACCCAACCCTAGATAGACTTAAACCTGCACTTAATAAAAATAGTAAACAAGAATCAAAATTATTTAAAAACTTTATTAATCTACTATACATTAAGGATATCTGGAGGATACAGAAACCAGCTGTAAGACATTTTACCTGTGAGTCCCACTCATACCAAAAATGTCTAGGATAGACTATTTTCTTGTGTCAGAAAACATGTTGGGGTTAGATATAGTAGCGGATATTAAAGAGGTGGTTAGCTCAGACCACGCGATTCTTACTCTAAAGATTACTTTAAGGATTTCATTGGCTGGCAATAATAACAGGTTGTTTTTTCTAAGATACCTGTCAGACAATGTTAAATGTAAAGCCTGGCTGAGAATAAAATGGAAAGAATTGTTTCAAATAAATTTCTCTCCGTCCACTCAGACAGAAATTTTGTGGGAATCCTTTAAGGCTGTGATTAGGGGGGAGAGTAAGGCTTAACTAGTTATCCAAAAAAAGAAAATTACAATGAAGGATACACAACTAGCTAACCAACAATGCCTATAATGCATATGTTAGTGATCCCTCCCCAAAATTCTGGAAGATCTATCAGCAGATTAAAAAAGAAAGAGAAACTTTTTTAACGCAAAGGTCAGCACAAGATGCCCTTAGAACTAGTTTTTTTTTTTCTATAGATACGGAGGTAAAGCTGGGTCAGTACTTGGCTGGTCTTACCAAATCTAAAAAAATAGAAAGCAATGATTGAAGCCCTTAATACACCATCAGGCAGAATTTTTAAAACTAAGGAAATTAATAATTTTGTCCTACAATATTTTCAAGAACTTTATTCTAAAGATAAAATAGATTTAGAAGCCAAACATAAATTTTGGCAAAACATACAGACTCCAAAATTAGAAATGGAGCAACAGGAGGTCTAATGAAGTAATTAAGGCTATAAAGAAAGCAGCAATAAATAAAGCTGCCGGCCCGGACCAGATCCCTATAGAACTCTATAAAATTCTGTCAGATGATATAGTTCAAACACTGGTTCTACTTTTTAACAACTATTATACTGAAGCAAAACCTTGCTCTAGATATTTTACAGCTTCACAAATTGTCCTGATCCTAAAAAGACAAAGACCCAGAACAGATAAACTCATACATACCGATTTCACTTTTAAACAGTGATTACAAAATTTTGATGAGTATCCTTGCTGAAAGGTTCAAGCTAATAATAGGCCCTCTCATACACAAGGACCAGGTTGGCTTTATGCCAGGTAGGAATGCATCACGTAATCTAAGGAGACTTCAATTGATCCTAAATACATTTTTTGCTGATAGGAGTGGATCATTGAAAACTCCTGATGCCACAATAATATCAATAGATGCAGAGAAGGCCTTCAACTCCATCTCCTGGGATCACCTGTTCGCAGCTCTCCCCAGGTTTGGAGTCGAGGGTACCTTTCTAAAGTTTATTCAATTAATTTACAAATCTTCAAACTCTTTCATTCTGATTAATATTTCCCCTACTGTTAATTTTCCACTCTCCAAAGGCTCTAGACAGGGTTGTCCACTCTCTCCCTACCTTTTTAATCTAGCGCTTGAACCCTTAGTAATATATATAAGAAAAGAGATAGAGGGGATTAAACTGAGACAGAGGAAAATCACTACATTACTATATGCTGATGATTTATTAGTATTGACAGCCAATACAAGTAGGAATATCCCATTATTGATACAGATCTTACAAGAGTTCAATGTATTCTCAGGATACAAAGTAAATATGTTAAAGTCAGAAATTTTCTGGCTAAAGAAACACAAAGACTTGTGCCAGACACATGATTTTACGGAAGCTAAAACCACCTTTGTATATTTAGGGATCAAATTGTCCAAAGACAGTAATGAGTGGTATGAATTAAACTGCAGGCCAATCCTCTCCAAAATCAAACGCAAACTAGATAACTGGGCTAAATTTCAGCTTACGTTATCTGGTAAAATTAACCTGGTTAAAATGGTGATATTTCCCAAACTTCTTTATCTGATGCAAAACCTGCCAATTGTAATAAAACAATCAGATTTAAAAATAATTAAATAGATATTTACACAATTTTTTTTTTTTTGGGGGGAATGAAGGCCATTGCGTTTAATAAATTATCATTCTCCAGACTCGATGGGGGACTAGCGCTCCCAGATATTGAGATTTATAACTTAGTGTGTATCTCAAAAATAGCACTAGACTGGCTAACAGGCCCAGACTACTATGCAGATCTATTAACAGAAGAAACCCTAGTGCGACCATATTCTTTGAAGGCATTGCTACATTGCAATCTTGATAAATGCCCAATTAAAATTAAACAGATGCCAGCTATTTATAATGTAAGTCAGGCCTGGCATAAAAATACTAAAAAAAAACTGCATATCTCCCATAAATTCTCCAAACATCTGACTATAGCAGGTAACCCTAATTTCACTCCGGTGTTAAATTCTAAAACTTTTAGTAGCTGGGCACAAAGGGGACTAATATACCTAGGGCAGTTAAGAGACAGTGGTACTGGAGCATGCCGATCAATGCAGGACCTAATCCAAGAATTTGGAATCTCTAATAAGGACTTTTTGCCCTTTTTTCAGATCCGGCACTTCCTGCAGGTTCTCTTAGAGGATCTGCAGGAGGATCCGACATCAGAAATTGTGGAACCTGCAATAATTATTTTTAAATCAGGGAAATATAACATAACTACATTATATAAAATAGTTATGAATTTGAAAGGTAACGATAATGTAAAAAAAATCGCAGAATGGTGGAAGGTCCCGCTTTAAACTATACTCAAAAGTTATAGGCTGGCAGACGCATCAACACTCTCCACTTCTTGGAGAGAATCCCATACGAAAATTATTAATCATACATATATCACACCTTGTATGAAAGCATTATGATATTGATTAATGCCCCAATCTCATTGGATGAAATTAGAAAAGGCATAGATCATTTGAAACTGAATAAGGCGCCTGGACCAGATGGGTTCCCAGCGGAGCTTTATAAATGTCTTGGTGAGGTCTTACTTCCAATATTAGAAAAACTCTTTAATTTCTACTATAGTTCAAATAATGCTATTTCTAGCTACTTCTCGGCGGCCAATATCTCTCTTATTTTAAAGAAAGGTAAAAACCCTGAGGATTTGGCTTCGTATAGGCCGATATCGGTACTGAATATTGACTATAAGATTCTAATGGCTATTATTGCATCAAGATTATCTACCTGCTTACATAAAATTATTCACCCAGACCAAACAGGATTTATGGTAGCTAGAAATCCAGTAAAAAATATTCGTAAATTGATTAACTTTTTGGATTATGCATGGAATGTGGATAAGGCTAGGAAGAAGCCACTATGGCAAGACGTTGCTATTCTCTCGTTGGATGCGGTCAAAGCTTTTGACTCGATTGTATGGGAATATTTATTTAGCGCGATGGAGAAGTTTGGTTTTAAAGGGGAACTTTTACAATTCATTTTCCGTTTATATCGTAATCCAATCTCCTTTTTACTTATCAATGGATCTTTATCTCCTAAAATAACATTGCAGAGAGGCACCAGGCAAGGTTGCCCTCTGTCTCCACTTCTCTTTAATACCGCGCTGGAACCTCTCGCGATACGATTCAGAGATGTTTTGATAGGAGTCCCATTTGGTTTACAGCGCCTTAAAACACTGCTTTATGCAGATGATGTGTTGTTTTTTTTAGCCAACATTCAGCAGTCTATTCCTTTGATCCTTAATGTGCTGGAAGCTTTTAGCTCTTTTTCAGGTTATAAGATAAACTTAGAGAAGAGTGAATTAATGTGTATAAATAATTCCCCGCTAGTAGGACTTAATATTCCATTCAAACAGGTTGAGCTTATTAAATATCTAGGTTTAGTTTTATACAAAAATCCTAAACTCTGGTATAAAGCTAACTTTGAGCCCCTATTTCAAAAAATAGGAATGGATCTGCATCTCTGGGCCGCTTTTCCTTTATCCATCACAGCCAGGGTTAATCTAATAAAATCAATCATCTTTCCGCGGTTGCTATATCCTCTCCAGAATCTTCCTTTATTCTTACTGAATAAAGATCTAAAGCTTTTTAACGCTCAAATCTCTAAGTTCATTTGGAATAATAAAAGGCCTCGAATTGCACTTGCAAAATTAATGAAAAATCGTGGATCAGCGGGATTGGCGCTTCCTAACCTTAAATTGTATAACCTGGCTGCGATGGTTAAAACAGCAATAGATTGGCTTGCCGGCACCAATTTGGTTTCATCAGAAGAGCTAGAAAATTATTTGATTGCCCCATTCGCATTAAAAGCTATATTACATTCTCCAGTTCAGAAGCTTCCTCAGAATGTTTGCTGTCTTATCACTATTAGAAATATAGTTTCAGCCTGGCAAAAGTTTTGTGCAATTATTGATATAGATTTTTCATTCTCTGAATGGCTTCCGATTGCAAATAATCCAAATTTTTTGCCAGGTCTCTACCAAAAAGTTTTCAAAGACTGGGCTGATAAAGGACTACATTATGTAAAACAGTTATTTGATGAGAATGATCAATTATTAGTGGCGGATGTTATTTTTAACAAATTTGATCTACCTAGATTTAATCTATTTGCGTATTTTCAAATCCGCCATTTTATCTCGTCACAAAGTTGGTCTTGCTCGTCTTTTTCCGCCTGGTCGGATATTAAGCTTGCTGTACAAAAATTCGTTGCAGGAAACTCCTCGATATCCCTGATGTATGATATTATGTTGAATAAGCAGAGTCTCCTATTTAGGGATAATATTTGTAAGGCCTGGCTACCTTTTATTCCCTCGGTAAATCATGATAAAATTACTCAGAGCTTTGACTCTTTACGTAAGTGTAAAGTCCCGACATCATGGAACGAATCCCACATGAAATTGATCAATAAGTTTTATCTTTCGCCGTGGAAAGTTTCTAGATTTTATCCGACTTCGGCTAGTTTATGTCCTCGATGTTCACATGAGAGGGCAGATTTGATGCACATGTTTTGGACATGTCCCATGGTAAGACAAGTGTGGTTAAAGATAATTTTCTGGTTCAATAAACTTTATAAAACAACAATTGGATTATCTGCGGAAGATGTCATCTTTTTACTTCCCCCACAAGAGGCTGTTAATGATATCACTATAAATAGTTTAAATACTATTATTTTGACTGTTAGATATTGTTTACTTAAAAACTGGAAAGCTAGGCGTGTACCGGGATTAGCTATGGTCTTTAAAATGTTACAAGATCAAATTGTTTTTGAATCATATCATCTCTATGAAGCCTCGGAGAAACGAATCAAGAAGTTCCTCTGGAAATGGACGCCAGTTATTCTATCTTATTCATTTCTTTTGCAAAAGCGGATCCTCTCTTCTTTCCTATCTTCACTGAGTTTCGCGGAACTAACTTTACTTAATGTTTTTCCACACACATGGATTACTACACGGTAGGGGTTCCCTAGTCGGTGGCGTTCTGGGGGGGTGGGGGGGCGTCGGGGGTGGGGAAGGAGAGAGAAATATCAATTTGTATATAAGTAATTGTCTTTTTTTTTTTTTTTGTTTGTTTGTTCCTGAAGGAAAGGAATATGGAAAGGAATGTAAGGAAAATCTATCTAAGGAAGTTGACAGCTGTCTATTTTTTAGTTATTCAAGATAGAAGTATTAATCATATTATTTGCAGGCAGGTAGCTGTTTAGAATTGTTCAGCTTGTATGAAGATTGGAATCAGTGTCTGACAATATCCATCATGTTAATGTACTATATGTTTAGATGTGTATAGATTTACTAGATATATAGCAACGTGGAGCTGTGTCTCCAGACAAGATGTATGAAATGTTGTTTTTTCTCTTTGTATGATTTATTTTTGTGCACCGAATAATGAATAAAAAATGATTAAAAAAAAAAAAAAAAGAAAGCATTATGGGATAATTCAGGTACTTCTTGCCACAAATGCAGACTCTTTAAAGCAGATCTAAAACATTGCTTTTGGGACTGCCCTAAGGTTAGGAAATTCTGGCATAAGATTAACTATTGGATTAATAAAATTAATAATATCCAGTTCACATCTTAGTTTTATAGATGCCCACAAAGAAGGTCTACATAAAAACACCTCACATTTAAACACTGTAATAATGGCAGGCAGGTTATTGATTCTTAAATATTGGAAATCTTTTAAAGCCCCCAATTTGACAGAACTCAAGCATAAGCTTAAAAAACAACTTATAATGTAGCAGATGGATACCTCAATAAATTCGGAGGCACAAATCAAACGTTTCCTGAGCAAATGGGGGAATGTAATCATTAGTTTTCCTAAAGAAATCCAATTGCTGGTAATTCTACCTTTTCGAGGTACAGAGACTCTAGAACTGGCCATAGCAAACAAATAATTTCCAGAGCTATAGGTGGATCAATGTTAGTTTGCTTACAGTGTGGGAGGAAGTGAAGTGTGGCCATGAAGTGTTTTGGTTTTTTTTTTGGTATAAAATGCGAAAATCCTAATACATCTTGTGACTAAGAATTTAAGATAACAATTAGTGAACAAAGTGTGAATATATATATTATTATTTAAGTGACTATAAGCCATTTCGTAGGACGTGGCTTCCCTGTTTGTGTTATCGTATTTTGAAGTCATGCAGACTGCATATATGTTTTGTTTCTTTTTCTCTTCTTTTGTGTATTTGTCTATTTGTGTTGGACTTAAATAAATAAAATAAAAAAAGAGAAGTAGTGGTGCTTATGGAGATTAAGGGCAGAATAGTAGGAGTTCAAGATGAATTTGTAACGAAGAAAATCAGCGGAACTTTGAGATTTTCTACAGTATGGGAACATCTGCATAGGTACCGTGTCAGAGGAGTATGCCAGGGCTGAGGATGAGTGTGTGATTTCCGAGCTATGGTAAGAGGGGCGAGAATGTCAAGGACGGATATAAGGGTGGAATTATAGTGGCAGATAGATTGTTCAGGGCAGGAAAAGGAGGAGAAGGATGAGAGAAGAGGTTTGAGGGAATTAGCAAGCTGTTGCTGATCTAATGACATAATGTTTCTGTGAAGTTTGGTGTGAGGAGTAGAAGGAGGGAGAGCTGTAGGGAGGGATGATATGTTGCAAGTAAGGAAATGGTGGTCAGAAAGAGGAAAGGGGGAGTTTGTGAAGTTTAAGAGAGTGCATCGATAGCTAAAGATCAGGTCAAGGGAGTGACCATCTTTGTGAGTGGGAGAATCAGTCCATTGTGACAAACTGAAAGAGGAAGTGAGCTGCAGAAGATGTTTTGTAGAGGAGGTATTGGGATTGTCAAGAGGGATGTTGAAGTCACCAAGAATGAGGGCAGGGGTGTCTGAGGAAAGGAAATAAGGTAGCCAGGCAGCCAAGTGATCTAGAAATTGAGTTAAGGAACCAGGGGGTCGGTATATGACTGCAACATGTACAGAGATAGGGGAGAATAAGCGAATCATGTGGGTTTCGAATGAGGGAAAAGTGAGGGAAGAGATGGGATGTATTTGTTGAAAAGGAGAGGAAAGTAAAATACCTACACCACCTCCTTGTCTATTACCAGACCTAGGAGTGTGACTGAAGTGGAGACCCCCACGTGACAGAGCAGCAGTGGATGCTGTGTCTAGGGGAGAGAGCCAGGTTTCTGTTAAGGCCAGAAGGTTGAGGGAGCAGGAGATAAAGAGGTCATGTATAGAAGTGAGCTTGTTGCAAACAGAGCGAGAGTTCCAGAGTGCACAAGTGAAAGGAATAATGGCTTTGATGCAAGTGGAATGTGAGTAAGATTTGCAGAGTTTTGTTTTCTGAGTCTATGGGACAGTACACATGGATTTGCACGGCTAGGCAGTGGTTGGGGACCAAGATTAGGGGAGATGTCACCAGCAGTAAGTAAAAGCAAGAGGGAGAGTGACATGAGATGAGATACGGATTTGCAGTAGTGAGACTGGTTTTGAGACGAGGTGCAGGGGGGAGAGAGAGTGTTTAGGAATAGGTAAAGTTCATGAGTACAAAAGTAAGGTGAGTTTAAGAGAGATGGGCTAATGAACAGTGCAGGTGGAGAGGGAGAATGAGTAATTGAATAATGTACTTTGTTATAGAGACAAGAGGCAGCAAAAGGGAATATGAATATATTGAGCATTTTTTCAAGTAACCACTTAAACACATAAGACACAGTATTACAGTTGCAATTGCATAAGGAAACAATGAGGTACATAAAACATAATATTACAGAAGTACTTGCCTTGTGTCTTGCCCCTTGCCCAGTCCTTGTTCAATTCTTGTATAATTCTATTGTTAGCGCCTCACTTATAAAATGTTCACTTAATTCTTGTATAATTCTATTGTTAATGCCTCACTTATAAAATGTGCACTTAATTCTTGTATAATTATATTGTTAATGCCTCACTTATAAAATGTTCACTTTAAAAATGTGAACATATGTTGTTATAGCAATGATGCACAGCCTAAACTAGTATGAAATATATACAGGCAGGGCAGTTAGCTGAGTCCACTAAATTTAGTTGATTGCTAATCAAAGACAATTGGAAAGGCCAATTGGAAAGTAGAGATGTTAAGTAAATAGACAATAACATTTGGAGGAGGTTAAAACTGTGGCATAAGACAGCTATACATTTTAGAATAATAGCAAGTATTGATGAGGATTGAGAATGACATGGCAATTAACAAAACATTAGAAGTAAGACATTGGATAATAGTACAACAAATGTAGGACTAATTTAACAACCTAAAATCATTTGCTTTATATAAATATACACATACCAAAAGAGAGTTACAGGAGAGGAAAAAAACCCACCAGAGTGCAATGAATAGTGTGCGTGACAGAGAGAGTAAGTGTGTGTGTGTGCGTGAGAGAATGACACACACACTTACTCTCTCACAGACACTCTCTCTCTCTGTCACACACACACTCTCTCTCTCTCTCTCTGTCACGCACACACACACTCTCTCTGTCACGCACATACTCTCTTTCTCTGTCACGCACACATACACACTCTGTCTCTCTCTCTGTCACGCACACATACACACTCTCTCTCTCTGTCACGCATACATACACACTCTCTCTCTCTCTGTCACACATACACAAAGATTATGTGGGAGGGGCAATAGGGTGGAGGCCAGACAGAGGAGGTAGGTAAGTAGGTGGAGTAAAAAGGGGGTTAGGGGGCCATGTCACACTTTTGCCCAGTGGCCCTGGTTGGTCTCAGTCCACCCCTGGGGGAATATAATTCCCAGAGGTGCATTTTGTCCATCCTGACTTTAATAAATGGGGCCTTCAGTCTGAATATTATTTCCGAGGATTATGTTAGGGGGCACTGATGGGGAATTTATAGAACCAAAGGGGCAATGACCTGAAAAAGTTTGAAAACTACTGAAGTAGAAAAAAACAATGCAATCATTTAGAGGAATGCATAGAAATTATGATAGTTTATGTGTAATATAAATTAATACAGAATACACCACATAAATATATATTGCAATCATATATATATATATATATATATATATATATATATATATATATATATATGTGTGTGTGTGTGGCGGGATCAGACTGATGTGCTTCAGGATAGTTTTCCAATGTGAAAGGCACACTGGTCTAAAAGAGGCTGCTCCAGGTGGTAAATCGCCAGAGAACTAGCTGATGAGCTGTTGTTCGTTCCTGTTAGAGCGCTTCTCTCTTCTGTATGCAAATTAATTATGACCCTGGGGAAGTCTCCCTATGGGTGTTAGGGGCAACCAGATATGGACCCCTTGGCCAGTGCTTGCTTAGAGGAATGTGGCTGCACCTCACCGATGAGGCCCAATAGGCCGAAACGATCGTCTGGGGTTGTCATGTTCCTTGTTCAAAGGAGAATTGCCTGGTATTTCGGGGCTGGACTGACCTTAACTGGCGGGATCAGACTGATGTGCTTCAGGATAGTGTTCCAATGTGAAAGGCACACTGGTCTAAAAGAGGCTGCTCCAGGTGGTAAATCGCCAGAGAACTAGCTGATGAGCTGTTGTTCGTTCCTGTTAGAGCGCTTCTCTCTTCTGTATGCAAATTAATTATGACCCTGGGGAAGTCTCCCTATGGGTGTTAGGGGCAACCAGATATGGACCCCTTGGCCAGTGCTTGCTTAGAGGAATGTAGCTGCACCTCACCGATGAGGCCCAATAGGCCGAAACGATCGTCTGGGGTTGTCATGTTCCTTGTTCAAAGGAGAATTGCCTGGTATTTCGGGGCTGGACTGACCTTAACTGGTGAGATCAGACTGATGTGCTTCAGGATAGTTTTCCAATGTGAAAGGCACACTGGTCTAAAAGAGGCTGCTCCAGGTGGTAAATCGCCAGAGAACTTGCTGATGAGCTGTTGTTTGTTCCTGTTAGAGCGCTTCTCTCTTCTGTATGCAAATTAATTATGACCCTGGGGAAGTCTCCCTATGGGTGTTAGGGGCAACCAGATATGGACCCCTTGGCAAGTACTTGCTTAGAGGAATGTGGCTGCACCTCACCGATGAGGCCCAATAGGCCGAAACGATCGTCTGCGGTTGTCATGTTCCTTGTTCAAAGGAGAATTGCCTGGTTTTTCGGGGCTGGACTGACCTTAACTGGCGGGATCAGACTGATGTGCTTCAGGATAGTTTTCCAATGTGAAAGGCACACTGGTCTAAAAGAGGCTGCTCCAGGTGGTAAATCGCCAGAGAACTAGCTGATGAGCTGTTGTTCGTTCCTGTTAGAGCGCTTCTCTCTTCTGTATGCAAATTAATTATGACCCTGGGGAAGTCTCCCTATGGGTGTTAGGGGCAACCAGATATGGACCCCTTGGCCAGTGCTTGCTTAGAGGAATGTGGCTGCACCTCACCGATGAGGCCCAATAGGCCGAAACGATCGTCTGGGGTTGTCATGTTCCTTGTTCAAAGGAGAATTGCCTGGTATTTCGGGGCTGGACTGACCTTAACTGGCGGGATCAGACTGATGTGCTTCAGGATAGTTTTCCAATGTGAAAGGCACACTGGTCTAAAAGAGGCTGCTCCAGGTGGTAAATCGCCAGAGAACTAGCTGATGAGCTGTTGTTCGTTCCTGTTAGAGCGCTTCTCTCTTCTGTATGCAAATTAATTATGACCCTGGGGAAGTCTCCCTATGGGTGTTAGGGGCAACCAGATATGGACCCCTTGGCCAGTGCTTGCTTAGAGGAATGTGGCTGCACCTCACCGATGAGGCCCAATAGGCCGAAACGATCATCTGGGGTTGTCATGTTCCTTGTTCAAAGGAGAATTGCCTGGTATTTCGGGTCTGGACTGACCTTAACTGGCGGGATCAGACTGATGTGCTTCAGGATAGTTTTCCAATGTGAAAGGCACACTGGTCTAAAAGAGGCTGCTCCAGGTGGTAAATCGCCAGAGAACTAGCTGATGAGCTGTTGTTCGTTCCTGTTAGAGCGCTTCTCTCTTCTGTATGCAAATTAATTATGACCCTGGGGAAGTCTCCCTATGGGTGTTAGGGGCAACCAGATATGGACCCCTTGGCCAGTGCTTGCTTAGAGGAATGTGGCTGCACCTCACCGATGAGGCCCAATAGGCCAAAACGATCGTCTGGGGTTGTCATGTTCCTTGTTCAAAGGAGAATTGCCTGGTATTTCGGGGCTGGACTGACCTTAACTTGCAGGATCAGACTGATGTGCTTCAGGATAGTTTTCCAATGTGAAAGGCACACTGGTTTAAAAGAGGCTGCTCCAGGTGGTAAATCGCCAGAGAACTAGCTGATGAGCTGTTGTTCGTTCCTGTTAGAGCGCTTCTCTCTTCTGTATGCAAATTAATTATGACCCTGGGGAAGTCTCCCTATGGGTGTTAGGGGCAACCAGATATGGACCCCTTGGCCAGTGCTTGCTTAGAGGAATGTGGCTGCACCTCACCGATGAGGCCCAATAGGCCGAAACGATCGTCTGGGGTTGTCATGTTCCTTGTTCAAAGGAGAATTGCCTGGTATTTCGGGGCTGGACTGACCTTAACTGGCGGGATCAGACTGATGTGCTTCAGGATAGTTTTCCAATGTGAAAGGCACACTAGTCTAAAAGAGGCTGCTCCAGGTGGTAAATCGCCAGAGAACTAGCTGATGAGCTGTTGTTCGTTCCTGTTAGAGCACTTCTCTCTTCTGTATGCAAATTAATTATGACCCTGGGGAAGTCTCCCTATGGGTGTTAGGGGCAACCAGATATGGACCCCTTGGCCAGTGCTTGCTTAGAGGAATGTGGCTGCACCTCACCGATGAGGCCCAATAGGCCGAAACGATCGTCTGGGGTTGTCATGTTCCTTGTTCAAAGGAGAATTGCCTGGTATTTCGGGGCTGGACTGACCTTAACTGGCAGGATCAGACTGATGTGCTTCAGGATAGTTTTCCAATGTGAAAGGCACACTGGTCTAAAAGAGGCTGCTCCAGGTGGTAAATCGCCAGAGAACTAGCTGATGAGCTGTTGTTCGTTCCTGTTAGAGCACTTCTCTCTTCTGTATGCAAATTAATTATGACCCTGGGGAAGTCTCCCTATGGGTGTTAGGGGCAACCAGATATGGACCCCTTGGCCAGTGCTTGCTTAGAGGAATGTGGCTGCACCTCACCGATGAGGCCCAATAGGCCGAAACGATCGTCTGGGGTTGTCATGTTCCTTGTTCAAAGGAGAATTGCCTGGTATTTCGGGGCTGGACTGACCTTAACTGGCGGGATCAGACTGATGTGCTTCAGGATAGTTTTCCAATGTGAAAGGCACACTGGTCTAAAAGAGGCTGCTCCAGGTGGTAAATCGCCAGAGAACTAGCTGATGAGCTGTTGTTCGTTCCTGTTAGAGCGCTTCTCTCTTCTGTATGCAAATTAATTATGACCCTGGGGAAGTCTCCCTATGGGTGTTAGGGGCAACCAGATATGGACCCCTTGGCCAGTGCTTGCTTAGAGGAATGTGGCTGCACCTCACCGATGAGGCCCAATAGGCCGAAACGATCGTCTGGGGTTGTCATGTTCCTTGTTCAAAGGAGAATTGCCTGGTATTTCGGGGCTGGACTGACCTTAACTGGCGGGATCAGACTGATGTGCTTCAGAATAGTTTTCCAATGTGAAAGGCACACTGGTCTAAAAGAGGCTGCTCCAGGTGGTAAATCGCCAGAGAACTAGCTGATGAGCTGTTGTTCGTTCCTGTTAGAGCGCTTCTCTCTTCTGTATGCAAATTAATTATGACCCTGGGGAAGTCTCCCTATGGGTGTTAGGGGCAACCAGATATGGACCCCTTGGCCAGTGCTTGCTTAGAGGAATGTGGCTACACCTCACCGATGAGGCCCAATAGGCCGAAACGATCGTCGGGGGTTGTCATGTTCCTTGTTCAAAGGAGAATTGCCTGGTATTTCGGGGCTGGACTGACCTTAACTGGCGGGATCAGACTGATGTGCTTCAGAATAGTTTTCCAATGTGAAAGGCACACTGGTCTAAAAGAGGCTGCTCCAGGTGGTAAATCGCCAGAGAACTAGCTGATGAGCTGTTTTTCGTTCCTGTTAGAGCGCTTCTCTCTTCTGTATGCAAATTAATTATGACCCTGGGGAAGTCTCCCTATGGGTGTTAGGGGCAACCAGATATGGACCCCTTGGCCAGTGCTTGCTTAGAGGAATGTGGCTGCACCTCACCGATGAGGCCCAATAGGCCAAAACGATCATCTGGGGTTGTCATGTTCCTTGTTCAAAGGAGAATTGCCTGGTATTTCGGGGCTGGACTGACCTTAACTGGCGGGATCAGACTGATGTGCTTCAGAATAGTTTTCCAATGTGAAAGGCACACTGGTCTAAAAGAGGCTGCTCCAGGTGGTAAATCGCCAGAGAACTAGCTGATGAGCTGTTGTTCGTTCCTGTTAGAGCGCTTCTCTCTTCTGTATGCAAATTAATTATGACCCTGGGGAAGTCTCCCTATGGGTGTTAGGGGCAACCAGATATGGACCCCTTGGCCAGTGCTTGCTTAGAGGAATGTGGCTGCACCTCACCGATGAGGCCCAATAGGCCAAAACGATCGTCTGGGGTTGTCATGTTCCTTGTTCAAAGGAGAATTGCCTGGTATTTCGGGGCTGGACTGACCTTAACTTGCAGGATCAGACTGATGTGCTTCAGGATAGTTTTCCAATGTGAAAGGCACACTGGTTTAAAAGAGGCTGCTCCAGGTGGTAAATCGCCAGAGAACTAGCTGATGAGCTGTTGTTCGTTCCTGTTAGAGCGCTTCTCTCTTCTGTATGCAAATTAATTATGACCCTGGGGAAGTCTCCCTATGGGTGTTAGGGGCAACCAGATATGGACCCCTTGGCCAGTGCTTGCTTAGAGGAATGTGGCTGCACCTCACCGATGAGGCCCAATAGGCCGAAACGATCGTCTGGGGTTGTCATGTTCCTTGTTCAAAGGAGAATTGCCTGGTATTTCGGGGCTGGACTGACCTTAACTGGCGGGATCAGACTGATGTGCTTCAGGATAGTTTTCCAATGTGAAAGGCACACTAGTCTAAAAGAGGCTGCTCCAGGTGGTAAATCGCCAGAGAACTAGCTGATGAGCTGTTGTTCGTTCCTGTTAGAGCACTTCTCTCTTCTGTATGCAAATGAATTATGACCCTGGGGAAGTCTCCCTATGGGTGTTAGGGGCAACCAGATATGGACCCCTTGGCCAGTGCTTGCTTAGAGGAATGTGGCTGCACCTCACCGATGAGGCCCAATAGGCCGAAACGATCGTCTGGGGTTGTCATGTTCCTTGTTCAAAGGAGAATTGCCTGGTATTTCGGGGCTGGACTGACCTTAACTGGCGGGATCAGACTGATGTGCTTCAGGATAGTTTTCCAATGTGAAAGGCACACTGGTCTAAAAGAGGCTGCTCCAGGTGGTAAATCGCCAGAGAACTAGCTGATGAGCTGTTGTTCGTTCCTGTTAGAGCGCTTCTCTCTTCTGTATGCAAATTAATTATGACCCTGGGGAAGTCTCCCTATGGGTGTTAGGGGCAACCAGATATGGACCCCTTGGCCAGTGCTTGCTTAGAGGAATGTGGCTGCACCTCACCGATGAGGCCCAATAGGCCGAAACGATCGTCTGGGGTTGTCATGTTCCTTGTTCAAAGGAGAATTGCCTGGTATTTCGGGGCTGGACTGACCTTAACTGGCGGGATCAGACTGATGTGCTTCAGAATAGTTTTCCAATGTGAAAGGCACACTGGTCTAAAAGAGGCTGCTCCAGGTGGTAAATCGCCAGAGAACTAGCTGATGAGCTGTTGTTCGTTCCTGTTAGAGCGCTTCTCTCTTCTGTATGCAAATTAATTATGACCCTGGGGAAGTCTCCCTATGGGTGTTAGGGGCAACCAGATATGGACCCCTTGGCCAGTGCTTGCTTAGAGGAATGTGGCTACACCTCACCGATGAGGCCCAATAGGCCGAAACGATCGTCGGGGGTTGTCATGTTCCTTGTTCAAAGGAGAATTGCCTGGTATTTCGGGGCTGGACTGACCTTAACTGGCGGGATCAGACTGATGTGCTTCAGAATAGTTTTCCAATGTGAAAGGCACACTGGTCTAAAAGAGGCTGCTCCAGGTGGTAAATCGCCAGAGAACTAGCTGATGAGCTGTTTTTCGTTCCTGTTAGAGCGCTTCTCTCTTCTGTATGCAAATTAATTATGACCCTGGGGAAGTCTCCCTATGGGTGTTAGGGGCAACCAGATATGGACCCCTTGGCCAGTGCTTGCTTAGAGGAATGTGGCTGCACCTCACCGATGAGGCCCAATAGGCCAAAACGATCATCTGGGGTTGTCATGTTCCTTGTTCAAAGGAGAATTGCCTGGTATTTTGGGGCTGGACTGACCTTAACTGGCGGGATCAGACTGATGTGCTTCAGAATAGTTTTCCAATGTGAAAGGCACACTGGTCTAAAAGAGGCTGCTCCAGGTGGTAAATCGCCAGAGAACTAGCTGATGAGCTGTTGTTCGTTCCTGTTAGAGCGCTTCTCTCTTCTGTATGCAAATTAATTATGACCCTGGGGAAGTCTCCCTATGGGTGTTAGGGGCAACCAGATATGGACCCCTTGGCCAGTGCTTGCTTAGAGGAATGTGGCTGCACCTCACCGATGAGGCCCAATAGGCCGAAACGATCGTCGGGGGTTGTCATGTTCCTTGTTTAAAGGAGAATTGCCTGGTATTTCGGGGCTGGACTGACCTTAACTGGCGGGATCAGACTGATGTGCTTCAGGATAGTTTTCCAATGTGAAAGGCACACTGGTCTAAAAGAGGCTGCTCCAGGTGGTAAATCGACAGAGAACTAGCTGATGAGCTGTTGTTCGTTCCTGTTAGAGCGCTTCTCTCTTCTGTATGCATATATATATATATCTGTGTGTATATATATATATATATATATATATATATATATATATATGTGTGTGTATATAGATATTGTTTCAAAATAAGGTGCACTCCATCAGTCACAATCCAATTGCCGTGGTGCTGCATATACAATACATATAATTTCCAATATTCACTCCATGTGAGTAAAATAATGCTGCACTCACCGGTCTTGTAGAAAATGTTTCTTTATTGTATACAAATGACAATATTCATCACACAAGTACCCCCAGACGTTTCAGTGCGCCTCTGGCACCTTTCTCAATGGGTCTGCTTCCAATCCTCCAACAAATGATCTGACTACCCGCCACCCTTATCCCTCTACATAAACCCCTAAGCGTGCTCTTCATTTCCGGTGTTGACAGACCAATGCGGTTACGTCACGTAACTACCGCCGGCCAAAATAAGAGAAGGGAACTGCCGCATGGCTAATTTACATATCCCCACCTCCTATGATGAACACATCACAGCGGCGCAAACTCGTTAAAACTTAACACCGCAGAAAGGGCTGGCAACCACTGGTATTAACAGTGTCAACACAAACCTAAGTGAAAAAAATGAAATGTTAAAACAGCTAAACTTGGCACTAACTAAGCTTTGTTACTGGAAGGGCATGTATCATATCCATATTAATATTTTTGTTAGTATTTTCATCTCATATTTTATATTAATGTTATATTAATTAACAATTGGGATAAACACAGCCCAAGATACATTTAATAAAATATGATAAGAAAAGAGCTTTTGTTTATTCAGTGGAAATTATCAAACTTCTTAACCGCTAACCAGATACAAGACTGTTAAATAGTAATAGACAAAAAGGCTCAATCCCCTCTTCATGTCTCTCAAAGTATGGTAGATACAACTGATTAACAACACACTCACACCAGAGTATTTAATCCCATATATAAAATAATGGGACCCTCTAGGAGGAAAAAATGTCCATATGATAGAAAAAATGATATATATCCAGAAGAAGACCTAGACAGTCCAATCATAGCCTAATCCAATTAGATAAACACATTATAATCCAATAGGGCATTCAGTCCTCTAGGTGTAACCGTGTCCAGGCGGTATATCCAGGATGCTTCAACCTGTAATAACCTGGTAAGTCTATCTCCACCCCTCTTCATAGCTGGTACATGGTCAATGACCATTGTTCTTAAGCTTGCAACAGTGTGTCCTGCCTGCATAAAATGTCTAGCGACAGGTTGATCCGATTCCTTCTTTTCAATTGCTGTTCTTATTGCATGGCGATGATTAGCCATCCTCTCTCGGAACGTAGTAGAGGTTTTACCGACATACACCAAAGAACATGGGCATGTTAGGATATATATCACAAAGCTGCTGGTGCAGGTCAATCTGTGATAGATCTTATATTTCCTCCCTGTGCGTGGGTGATGAAAGATAGAGCCAGTGAGCATGCTGTTGCATGTAGTGCAATCACCACATTTGAAGCAACCAGGTTTTCTAGTGGTGTCCATCCAAGTGCCTTTTTGGTAGCAATGTGACGGGTCATTATGGACCAGAATGTCCTTCAAGGTTGAGGATTTCTTATAAACCAATCGTGGTGGTTTTGTTGTAGTGAAAGGGAGAGACTTGTCCGTCCTCACTATCTACCAATTATCTCGTACTGATTTCTCTAGTACTTGATGTAGGGGGGTAAATGTGGTAACCAGATTGATATCCTTGTCATTTGTCTTCTCCATTCTTGTCTTGTGGAGGAGTGCACCTTGATCCAGTTGGGCCAATTTTAGTGAAGAATTCTCTATATCTTTGGGTCTGTATCCTCTCTCTTTCAGCTTTTCCTTCATGGCTTCTTCTTGAGGGACTCTGGTCTCAGTGAGTGTGTTGTTCCGGGCGACTCGCATGAGTTGAGATATAATTACGCCTTTCTTTTGATGTGTTGGATGGAAACTTGTGGATAGTAAAAGTGAATTTCTATCAGTGGGTTTTGTATATAGTGATGTGCTGAATCTAGTAAGCCCATCTGCCCTATACTTAGAAATGTTCAAGTCCAGGAAAGAAATTGTTACGGTTGCCTCCAGGCTGGCTGGAAGTTGGACCGTAGAAAAGGATGCTCCTAGCGCTCACCAAAGGAGCAGCAGCACCGTGGACACTATAACTACTGCGTAGCCACCATCAGTAATGCAGACTATATGAACCACCGCTGCTGGGCTGGTATCTCGCTGTCTGCTCTGCGCCCTGGACCTACGACCAGGCTCCAGTAGGCGAACCTCTTCCTTCTGTAGCAATCCCTGTAGCTAAGGGAGTATGAAAAACATAGCAATCCCTGTAGTGATATAAGCTGTATCCTACAAACATGAGTCAAAGCTTCAAGTTAGAGGGTCAGAAATAGGTCTGATGTGCTGGAGCACACAGCCTGCTTTTATTCAGGTTACATGCAAACAGGACACTCTCAGGGGGAGGCATAAAATCCCCCATCACACATTTGATATTAGATAGAGAGACACTCCCTTTGACAGGCCACAACATTTACTTCAGCAGATAACATTACACACAATAAAACAATGCAGTCCACCTTATCAATACTAGTCTGATTAGACAATGGGAAAGTTGATCACTAAACCTAATTAGAGCTAATCCCAGCAGACTTGTATTTAGAATAGGTTTCTTGAAGCTGAACAAAATTTAACTCTTAATGGCACACAATGAAACTGAACCAAGTGGGAGAAAGCCAGGGACAAGTCATTTCACAGGTCTGGGGACATAGTCTTAAAGGGGCATTGTTCATCAAAGTCACAATATGTCCCCAGATGGTTCTTAAAGGGCCATACACACCCAATAAAAGTTAATATGTTCTCAGGGGCACAATCTTCCAGGGGCCATAGTCATGAGGAAGGAGGCTGGCAAATAGGCTTCTCCAAAATCCAGGGAAGCAGGGCAATTTTCCATTTAAAGGGCCAGTTACACATAGCAGTTTGTAACATATCTCCCCTTTTGGAGGGAGACTAACCAGGCACCTGACCTTCTGTCGGTCAGTGCCTAAGTTAGTCTCGCAACCCACCCACAAATAAACATTAGCAGCACAGTAGCCCCCCCACAATAAGTAGTACTGGCCTGTAGGTTCCAGGTTATAGGATGAAAGGGTAGCATCCTCTGCCTTCCTGGCGCAGCTGGGCAAATAGCTGATGGTACTTGGGGGGCAGAGGCCAGCGGCACTCTGCCCTGGTGCCAGCGCTTCTGCTGGGGTGAGGGGTTTGCAGGCCAGTCCTGTAACAAGGACAAGGTCTGTAGGGCAGAGGCCAGCAGCGCTCTGCCCTGATGCCAGCTCTTCTGCTGGGGGAATTTGGGCATAGTCCTGCCCGGTGGCAAAGGGAACGTGGGGGTCAGTGGGGGTTAACATCTCCACTGTTAACCCTGGGCCCAAGTTAGGAGTTAGCTGGGGAGGGGGAGATTGGCTTACCTCCTCCTCCTGATACTCCGGCGGCCGTTGGGAAGGGAGGTTGATGCTCTCCGCTTCCTGTGAAACATGCTGCGGCTGGGGAGAGAGACCGGTTGTCTCCTCTCCCTGGAAGGCACACTCCGGCTGGGGAGTGAGGTTGATGCTCTCCCCTCCCTGTAGCTGGGTCTGTCGCTGGGGATATGGGCCGCCTGCCCAGCATCCCTGTAGGGCCGGTAGAGAGACTGCGGTCCCATCTCCACCTGCCTGCTGGGGGTCCTCCCAGGACCAGTCTATGAGGCCTGCTGCCCCTGGTATCTCTGGTTGGGGTTGGGGAAGGAGACTGGTTGTCTCTTCCCTCTGCACAGTATACTGCCGCTGGGGAGGGAGGTCGCTGCTCTCCTCTCCCTTACATACTTCCAGCCGCTGGGGAATGGAGTCTGGGCTCACAATTCCCTGCATATTCCTCTGTTGCTGGGGGACAGGACCAACTGTCTCTGCCCCCTGTAACTCATTTTCTCGCTGGAGAGCAGGTGTCCATACCCCCAAACTCCACAGTTGGCGCTCAAAGGCTCGTGCTGCTTCGTTCTCAGTAGCCAATTCCCGGATGAGGCGACTGACTACCTCCTGCGCAGGGTCTGGACCATATCGGACTAGCCGCCTCTTTACCTCTGGAACGAAATCCGCGCCCTCATAGCGACGGATCAGGTTGAGGTGCTCTTCACAGGGTTCTGACCAGTATCTTGTCAGCTCCATGCTGCTGTAGGTAGGGACGCTGCGCAGTGGCTAGCGTTGCCCTCAATAACTTTCCTACGATACCAGTGCTGCTGTGGTGCTGCTCCTTGCGCTAGGACGCCAATCCCACCGCTGCCGCCAAATGTTACGGTTGCCTCCAGGCTGGCTGGAAGTTGGACCGTAGAAAAGGATGCTCCTAGCGCTCACCAAAGGAGCAGCAGCACCGTGGACACTATAACTACTGTGTAGCCACCATCAGTAATGCAGACTATATGAACCACCGCTGCTGGGCTGGTATCTCGCCGTCTGCTCTGCGCCCTGGACCTACGACCAGGCTCCAGTAGGCGAACCTCTTCCTTCTGTAGCAATCCCTGTAGCTAAGGGAGTATGAAAAACATAGCAATCCCTGTAGTGATATAAGCTGTATCCTACAAACATGAGTCAAAGCTTTAAGTTAGAGGGTCAGAAATAGGTCTGATGTGCTGGAGCACACAGCCTGCTTTTATTCAGGTTACATGCAAACAGGACACTCTCAGGGGGAGGCATAAAATCCCCCATCACACATTTGATATTAGATAGAGAGACACTCCCTTTGACAGGCCACAACATTTACTTCAGCAGATAACATTACACACAATAAAACAATGCAGTCCACCTTATCAATACTAGTCTGATTAGACAATGGGAAAGTTGATCACTAAACCTAATTAGAGCTAATCCCAGCAGACTTGTATTTAGAATAGGTTTCTTGAAGCTGAACAAAATTTAACTCTTAATGGCACACAATGAAACTGAACCAAGTGGGAGAAAGCCAGGGACAAGTCATTTCACAGGTCTGGGGACATAGTCTTAAAGGGGCATTGTTCATCAAAGTCACAATATGTCCCCAGATGGTTCTTAAAGGGCCATACACACCCAATAAAAGTTAATATGTTCTCAGGGGCACAATCTTCCAGGGGCCATAGTCATGAGGAAGGAGGCTGGCAAATAGGCTTCTCCAAAATCCAGGGAAGCAGGGCAATTTTCCATTTAAAGGGCCAGTTACACATAGCAGTTTGTAACAGAAATGGTCTCGCTATTAACCTCATATTTGAATCGGATTGGAGATTCCAACTGATTAAGTTTCCCTACCCATTCCTGTAAGGATTCTACTGTGCCCCTTCATACCAGGAGCACATCATCAATATAGCAGCCGTAAAACTTAATCTCAGGGATCGAAGTAGTTTTCATTATGAATGTCTCGTACCAAAGCATGTATAAGTTGGCATATGCGGGCGCCATGCTGGAACCCATAGCAGTCCCCGCTATTTGTAGAAAATACTCTTTCTCAAATCTAAAGAAATTTTTCTCAAGGCAAAAGGTTAATAATTCTAGCAAGAACTCTATGGTAGGTCCCGCATATGCCAACAAAAGACTTAACATGGTTTTGACAGCCTGCACAGCCCCAACATGGGGGATGACGGTGTACAGGCTGTCAACATCCATTGTCACCAGAAGATCACCATCCTCTAACCAGTCTATATCAAGAAGTTTTTTGATCAATGACGGCGAGTCTAGTATGAAAGAAAAGGATTCTTTCACTACTGGCTATAGGTGGTGATCAATAAATTCTGCCACTTTAGAACACAAAGAATCCCTGGCAGACACAATAGGTCTGCCAAGTGGATTTGACAGGGTTTTGTGAATTTTGGGGAGCAGGTATTATTAGGAATTATTACGAGGTCAGCCAACAAACCCCTTTACCAAAAAGAAACGAGGGAGGAGAACTGTCAGGACACGGTTACACCTAGAGGACTGAATGCCCTATTGGATTATAATGTGTTTATCTAATTGGATTAGGCTATGATTGGACTGTCTAGGTCTTCTTCTGGATATATATCATTTTTTCTATCATATGGACATTTTTTCCTGCTAGAGGGTCCCATTATTTTATATATGGGATTAAATACTCTGGTGTGAGTGTGTTGTTAATCAGTTGTATCTAAAACAATTAGAGACCAGCGCAAAATGAATTGAATACAAACACCTATATATAAGGAAGATTCCCAATATTACTTCCAAAAGGACAAAAATTTAAATATAATACAAAATATAAGTGCGCAAAGTGGATGCTAAAGTAAACAATTAAAAAGGGGGTTTTAAAATAAACTCAGAATTCTGAATGTTTGACCATGTGCAAAAATTTTATATATTCAAATGCAGAGAGGTTTTTTATAGGTCCTCACACCAAAGGGTTAAAATTAATTCCCATATACTTCGATTAAATTAAATTAGTGGTGAATACAAACGTGAAACAAACCACATATGATTAAAATATATATTGTATTTTATAATGCTTAAAAACATGAAATAAACAATTTGAAAATACTCTTTCTAAAATTATGAATCTAACATTTATTTATTTAATACAATTGATAGTGACCGGCCCTAACTTATAAAACACATCTAAATTAATAACACATCTAAATTAATACCACATAAATTGATAAAAGGACAAATATGATCACAAAATAAAGTGTAAGTTTTAAGGACTCAGATGGAAACTTTGTAATTAGTCCCAAAGGAAAGTCCCAAACGATGTCCTTCCCACGCTTTCCACAAAAGCACAATGCACGATGATAAGCAAGAAAAATCTTCTGATTCCTCCCAGCTGGTCCTGAGCAGCGTCTAGATGGGAGACAGAAGCGTCCACTTGAAATTGGTGTATATAGTTTATACAACAAACAAATATCAGTACTTACACATAGGTACTGAAAGATCAGCGCCGCGCCCGATTCTCATCAAACACAGGTGTCCCAGTGTGTATAGGATCCACACAGGCTCTTCTCACAGCCTTAACACCAGCTCACTACAGAGAGTAGCCCAGAGTGATGTAAAAATCAAGGCGCCAAACAGGATACACCTGTGAAAGGTGGATAAAAACTACAAAAAGGCTGCAAAAAGTTGTTTTAAAATTCAGATTCAAATTCATAAATTCAAATTCATAGAGTGACCAATGTTCAATATTAATATAGTTCAACTGAGCAATGCGTTTCAATTCCTTTTTCAAGGAGCTTGTGTGGATCCTATACACACTGGGACACCTGTGTTTGATGAGAATCGGGCGCGGCGCTGATCTTTCAGTACCTATGTGTAAGTACTGATATTTGTTTGTTGTATAAACTATATACACCAATTTCAAGTGGACGCTTCTGTCTCCCATCTAGACGCTGCTCAGGACCAGCTGGGAGGAATCAGAAGATTTTTCTTGCTTATCATCGTGCATTGTGCTTTTGTGGAAAGCTTGGGAAGGACATCGTTTGGGACTTTCCTTTTGGGACTAATTACAAAGTTTCCATCTGAGTCCTTAAAACTTACACTTTATTTTGTGATCATATTTGTCCTTTTATCAATTTATGTGGTATTAATTTAGATGTGTTATTAATTTAGATGTGTTTTATAAGTTAGGGCCGGTCACTATCAATTGTATTAAATAAATAAATGTTAGATTCATAATTTTAGAAAGAGTATTTTCAAATTGTTTATTTCATGTTTTTAAGCATTATAAAATACAATATATATTTTAATCATATGTGGTTTGTTTCACGTTTGTATTCACCACTAATTTAATTTAATCGAAGTATATGGGAATTAATTTTAACCCTTTGGTGTGAGGACCTATAAAAAACCTCTCTGCATTTGAATATATTAAATTTTTGCACATGGTCAAACATTCAGAATTCTGAGTTTATTTTAAAACCCCCTTTTTAATTGTTTACTTTAGCATCCACTTTGCGCACTTATATTTTGTATTATATTTAAATTTTAATCAGTTGTATCTACCATACTTTGAGAGACATAAAGAGGGGTTTGAGCCTTTTCGTCTATTACTATTTAACAGTCTTGTATCTGGTTAGCGGTTAAGAAGTTTGATAATTTCCACTGAATAAACAAAAGCTCTTTTCTTATCATATTTTATTAAATGTATCTTGGGCTGTGTTTATCCCAATTGTTAATTAATATAACATTAATATAAAATATGAGATGAAAATACTAACAAAAATATTAATATGGATATGATACATGCCCTTCCAGTAACACAGCTTAGTTAGTGCCAAGTTTAGCTGTTTTAACATTTCATTTTTTTCACTTAGGTTTGTGTTGACACTGTTAATACCAGTGGTTGCCAGCCCTTTCTGCGGTGTTAAGTTTTAACGAGTTTGCGCCGCTGTGATGTGTTCATCATAGGAGGTGGGGATATGTAAATTAGCCATGCGGCAGTTCCCTTCTCTTATTTTGGCCGGCGGTAGTTACGTGACGTAACCGCATTGGTCTGGCAACACAGGAAATGAAGAGCACGCTTAGGGGTTTAAGTAGAGGGATAAGGGTGGCGGGTAGTCAGATCGTTTGTTGGAGGATTGGAAGCAGACCCATTGAGAAAGGTGCCAGAGGCGCACCGAAACGTCTGGGGGTACTTGTGTGATGAATATTGTCATTTGTATACAATAAAGAAACATTTTCTACAAGACCGGTGAGTGCAGCATTATTTTACTCACATGGAGTGAATATTGGAAATTATATGTGTGTATATATATGTATATATATGTGTGTGTATATATATATATATATATATACAGTATGTGTGTGTGTGTGTATATATATGTGTGTGTGTGTGTGTGTATATATACTGTATTATTAGTGCAAGAACGGGTAACGGAACCTAAAGGGCCAGGCTTCCACCAAAGGAGATGGGAACAGAATGCTACCACTCCATGGTGCCGTGAGTAACAGGCCATCTCTCCCCCTTGAGAGAAAGAAGGCCTGAAACTGAACGGAGCCACAATGCCCCTGAGTCATACCCCAAGTAAGTAGCACTGCCCTTCAGGGTCACAGCCTGGCCCTTTAGGTTCCGTTACCCGTTCTTGCACTAATTACCCATTCCAGGGGCATTATTGATCATCTTCATTTCATATACCTCTTTGGCACGGTGGAATTTTGGATGGACAGTCCACTGTAATCCTGCAGCCTAGTTAGGCTTGACATATGTGGACACACATAGAGTGAATTAGCCCTTATGGGGCATTTAAATGTCTTCTAATCAGTACACAGTTGCTGAGTGATCTTTACTATATGTATATTATTAGGTCTTTCCGGGTTGCTGAGTGATCTTTACTATATGTATATTATTAGGTCTTTCCGGGTTGCTGAGTGATCTTTACTATATGTATACTATTATGTCTTTCCAGGTTTGGGCTTATTTATGAATTCTGCCACACTGACCTGTGTTGAACAGATACTCTGTTAATATCTAAACATATGTGACTATCGATATCCCTAAACAATTTTCATATTATTGGATCAGATGCCTTTACAGAAATGGCGATTTCAAGATCAGATACCTTCTATCATAACATTTACAAATTTTCAGGCAGTTACTTTCAATTTGTCATAGCGCCATTAGTTGATGCCCTGCAACAATCCCCACAAGTCATTTTAAGTCATTTTTTATCTTTTGTATACTTATGATAAAACTATACCATCAATAAGTATTCACTTTTTATATACATATATGTTTTTTTCTCTAGGCTGTTGCCTACACTCTAGCACTAGGGAGTGTTGTTTACTGAAACCATGACTACTGTTACTATGGTGATCTGTCTACACTTTCATATAAGATTGGCCAGTTTGTTTCACTACATGATGGCCTAGATTTGGAGTTTTGTCGGTAACGACCCGCGTAGCTAACGCTGGCTTTTTTCTGGCCGCACCATAAAAATAACTCTGGTATTGAGAGTCCACAAAAAGGCTGCGTTAGGCTCCAAAAAAGGAGCGTAGAGCATATTTAACGCAACTGCAACTCTTGATACCAGAGTTGCTTACGGACGCGGCCAGCCTCAAAAACGTGCTCGTGCACGATTCCCCCATAGGAAACAATGGGGCTGTTTGAGCTGAAAAAAACCTAACACCTGCAAAAAAGCCGCGTTCAGCTCCTAACGCAGCCCCATTGTTTGCTATGGGGAAACACTTCCTACGTCTGCACCTAACACCCTAACATGTACCCCGAGTCTAAACACCCCTACCCTTACACTTATTAACCCCTAATCTGCCGCCCCCGCTATCGCTGACCCCTGCATATTATTATTAACCCCTAATCTGCCGCTCCGTAAACCGCCGCTACTTACATTATCCCTATGTACCCCTAATCTGCTGCCCCTAACACCGCCGACCCCTATATTATATTTATTAACCCCTAATCTGCCCCCCCCCAACGTCGCCGCTACCTACCTACACTTATTAACCCCTAATCTGCCGACCGCATCTCACCGCTACTATAATAAAGTTATTAACCCCTAATCCGCCTCACTAACCCTATAATAAATAGTATTAACCCCTAATCTGCCCTCCCTAACATCGCCGACACCTAACTTCAATTATTAATCCCTAATCTGCCGACCGGAGATCACCGCTATTCTAATAAATGTATTAACCCCTAAAGCTAAGCCTAACCCTAACACTAACACCCCCCTAAGTTAAATATAATTTAAATCTAACAAAATTAAT